>NC_092678.1:13932351-14100170 GCF_964355755.1 Antedon mediterranea
TTTTATATTCACTGTAGAATTATTTGGGCATTTGGTTCGGAATCATCGACTTTATTTATGTATTGTCATTTTTGGTTTGACACATATATATTACAGTGCATTTAATACATGTTAACTGTTGATTTTATTTACAAATGTTGAGTAAATATATTAATTATTATCTTTCATTCTTCTTCATGCTCCTATTGCATCTTCCATGTATTATGTGATGTTCTTCGGCGCCTAAACAGACACCCAAGCCTCCTAGGCCTAGTAGACGAAGTACCGCATCAGGCAACGCCACCGGGCGGGCGGAGAGCCACGAGCACATCGTGGACGTACCTTTCCTTGAAAAATTTCCAAGATTTTGAGCCACTATCCTTCGGAGCCGACGCAAACCACTCAGCAAGTGTTTGAAAATTAAAAACAGGAATATTATTCAGTGATTTTGTGTAGTTAAATTCACAATTTATCCAGCATAGGCAACATTTATGATGCACCTTGCAACAAAAGCACTCGGCAGTCGCCATTTCGCTATGCTTCAACACGCACTAGGGGAGAGGTGTTCGGTTTGTTTACAAATCTATACCCACTATTTCTGATTGGTCGCGAGCGCGAAACGTGTCTATTATAACAAGAATGCTATTGATAGAGAATTTGTAGAAGGGGACAAAGTCTTGATATTCCTTCCAGTAGGAAATAGTAAGTTAGACAGTAAATGGCAAGGCCCCTTCACTGTTACAAAAAAAGGTCAATGATGTAAATTATGAAATATACATAGGAGGTAGAAGAAAAGAAAAACAAATTCTACATGTTAATATGTTAAAGAGATGGTGTGATAAAGTAGAAATAAGTAAAGATGGTTATTATGTAGTAACAAATGTCCAGTCGATAGAAGAAGTAGACTTAAATGAAACAGTCCATGACAATGAGTTAGATAGTGAAATAGACATAGGATTGTCTTATCATCAATCACAAACATGGAGAGATGTTAACGTTAGTAGTAATTTAAATGATACACAAACTAAACAATTAACAGAATTGTTAAAGTACCAACAGAATGTATTCTCGGATGTACCAGGTAGAAACTCACTTAGTGACACATGAAATTAAGACTAATGGTGAAATGCCTATAAGGCATAGGGCATATAGAACGCCCCAAGCATTAAAGGGTAAATTGAAAGAAGAATTAGATAGTATGTTGGCTATGGGTATAATAGAACCTACAGTTAGTGCCTATGTTGCACCTATTATTGCCTGAAGAAAGGCCAGAATCAAATTAGAATGGTGACAGATTTTAGATCACTAAATAAGACTACACAATTTGACCCTTATGTTATGCCTCGCATAGACGAAATGTTGGATGAGGTATCATCCGCAATATAAATAACTACATTAGATCTTACTAAAGAATTTTACCAGGTGCCTCTGGATCCTAAGACCAAAGACAAATCAGCATTTATTACACAATTTGGACAGTATTGTTACAATGTACTTCCATTTGGTATGCAAAATAGCTCTAGTACTTTCCAAAGATTAATGGATAAGGTATTACAAGGTACTGAGGGATATGCTAAGGCATATATAGATGACATATGTATTTATAGTCAAACTTGGAAAGATCATATTTTTCATTTGAATGATGTATTAGAAAGATTAAGTAGTGCTGGATTGACAGCAAAGCCTATGAAATGTAAAATTGCCTATGCACAGGTAGAATTTCTGAGGCATAAGATTGGTAATGGAGAAATTAGACCCATGATTGATAAGGTTGAGGCTGTGGAAAAGTTCCCCAGACCTTTGTCTAAGAAACAAGTCCGATCATTTCTCGGATTAACGGGCTATTACAGAAAATTTGAACAGAACTATGCCGATATTGCTAAGCCATTGATTGATTTAACTTTAAAGAGTAAAAGTAATGCCGTTAAGTGGAATGAACAATGTGAAAAGGCCTTTGTAACTTTAAAGAAACGACTTACTGATGATAATGTATTGAAAGCCCCAAATTTTGATAAGATGTTTATATTGCAAACCGATGCCTCAAATTATGGCATAGGTGCAGTGCTGAGCCAAATAGATGGTGAGGGTAATGACTATCCCATTGTGTATTTAAGTAGAAAGTTATCTGTACATGAGCAGAGATATTCTGTGCCAGAAAAAGAATGCCTCTCTATTGTTTGGGCTATCAATAAACTTAAGTATTATCTGTATGGTTGTGAATTTCAAGTTCATACTGACCACCAGGCATTGAGATGGATGGACTCAATGAAGGGTGCCAATGTTAGACTTTTGAGATGGGCTCTGTTTTTACAGGATATAAATTTAAAGTTATTTACAAGAAAGGATCATTAAATGGAAATGCAGATGAATTAAGCCGTGCATAATAATATTATAGAGGTGTTATTAGTAGATAGTTTAAAGTAAAATGGTTTTAAATGTTAAAATTTTTGGAAAGATTGACACAATCTTTTTCCCAAAAAGGGGAATGTCATATTATTTATGTTCTGATTCCCTGTGTTTAGATAAGGATGCTTGAGACCAGGTCCGCCTAATATTATTAGCCAATCAAAATCGTATAACTTTGGAGGGAAAATGTTATCCTCCTCTGAAGCCTAAAATTTGCATGTCCAGTATAAAAGTGGAATGTAATAGATATTAGAGGGAGAAGAGAGAATAAGATCAAAGTAGATAAACGGAAAGATGATAAAGAAAATATTAAGGCTTGACTGGTAGTGGTAGAAAGATGTATTAATCGAGTTACAAGGAATAAAAGTTCTAGTTGAGTTAAATATACTTTTTGTATGAGTTATCATTCAGTGACAGCAGTGTACGTCGCGTGGAAATATATACGCCTGAGAAAGCTCAGAACCAACTAAAATATATTGACTACAGATGTACTTACAAGATGCTTGGTAAAGGTATTTAGGTACTTTAATGTAATTTTCGACAACATTTCAAATGATGGTCAATGTGATTTTAGTCGTAGTTCGCTCTAAAACTTCATCATAAACCAAACTTCAACTAAATTCAGGCCAACCTCGACTAAATCGAGACGGATTTTGATCAATTTTGTTAGTCCTGGAGGGGGCAGGCAAATGGTCAACTAAATGGTTTTTAAACGATGTTTATGAAAAACGTAACAGTCATTGAGTTGTTATATTGGCCAGATATTGAAGAATGAAATATCTATTTTTATATTAGCTTAATTAAATATACATTGGTATAAGTTATAATAATGAAAATCATCTTTATTTACAACTGTATACAAATTACATTATTTTCTTCGCGCAAGTCCGACTTGAACTACGTCATGCCATAGTGACAATGGCAGATGCGGAAATTCACCAAGCGATGGAATGTTTAGGGGGCCAAGCGCTTTCTTGTCACGCTATGAAGTACGTGGTTTGTTGCGATCATACTTTGTTGGGGGCCTAGAAAATATGAAAGTTACCGTACCGCCATGGTTCCTAAATATATTTTGAAGATTTCGTTTGTTGTTAATCAAAAGCACTTCACTGTTAAATTTATACTGATCTTAATTAATTAATGATTAAAATTATATTTCATGTATATAGTCCTGATGCGTAAAAAGTTTTGTAAGAAAATGGAAAGTGATATCAATGCGAAAAATTTCGTCTGCTCCTCAAATACTCTCTTGTAATTGGCCAATGTATAGCCTTTTTTACTCAGACGTGTGCAACTCGACTAAAACCTTGACTTTGTTAAGTCGAACTGCAAACTTCGACTACTTCGTTTATGAATCAAATTTGAAGTAATAGCTCGAACTACGACTTTTTCAAGTCGAACTTTGAACTACGACTAAAGTCCGGTTTAAGAATACTAAACTATAGTTTAAGACTCAACGTAATTAAACATAATTACAGCCTACCTTCATCGTTTTCATCAGAATGATCAAGGTGTTTCTCTTCTTTTTTCTTTTTCCATCATCTTCATCTTCTTCGAACGTTGACGTATCTTCACCTTTCCTTCTCATTTTTTTTGCTAACTCAAAATCAGTTGTTAATTTGCTTATTTTTCTGATTTTGAATAATTTCCAGTTTTCTCTATCTGGTTGTTCGTGTTTATACGCCAATTTTAAAATGTTTGATCGGCCAACCGGCCAATGTACTGCTCTGACAATTTGGTTGTCCTAAAAAAAACAATTACAATTCTTTTTTTGCAAAATAGAACATTAACAGCATAATTTTTAGGTTATTTCACTTGCAGCAATACAAACTAAAAATAGGACAGCAGTTTACTTGACCTCCTACAGACAGGATTGAACTTTTAATATACTATCACATATTAAACATTGTATTTATGTATGTCAAACAACATGAAGCAAACATGTTTTCAGTCTAAATTTTGTATAATTCAATTCAATTCAAATTCAATTATTCACAAACACAGTTCCTACTAGTACTTGGTTTCGTCTGTATACTTTTACTATAAACTAATCACACGACTATGGTTTAACTAAAATCATAATTCCTGAATTAAACATTCTTTATGAGTAAGTAAGCACAAGATGTATGTGTAAGACACATAGCCCATTTCCGACAGGCGTGCTTGCAAAATTATTACCAACATATATTACAAATATTCACATTGGACTATAATACCAGGAATCATTCGGTGAAATAGGGTCGAGGTATACCCAGGCAATAAAAAGTTTCTGACAAAATATGAATAATTTATTGATTTATTTTTCTAAATATAGTATATTATTCCTCATACATTTTCAGAACACAGTTCTGTGAGAAAGGGGCTTAAGAGAGAGAATAACAAACAATCTAAAAAAAATAGTGCTTACTTACACTATCTATCACTTCGGCTAACCATTTCTCTGATATATTTTCAACCGACTCTTCTTCTAATTCTGTGCCTTTAAATATAACTACAGCATATCTTTGTTCCATTCTGTAAAGTTAAAAAGACTACATGTTATTGCTTTTTTCTCATAAAAAGTCTCATCTTTTTTGTTATGTCCGGTTGTCATAACTCTACATAGTAGCAGGTGCTCTACATAGATTTTGCCTTAGAAATACTGGTTTCTGAGTGAAAAGATATGTTTGTTTTTAAGTCTTTAAAAAAGGTATCAGATATAAATTAAATAAAAAATAAATAAAATTTAATTGTTAACTATTCTACTACATACATACAGTACTGTGTGTAATTGTAACTGATGAAAGTATGGTTGCACATTACGAAACCTCTTTTTTTTCAAATTAATCTACTATATCACAGTAGGACATACAGGTACAGCTAAGTTAAGATTTCTCAACTTCTTAGAATCACTCAATTATAATGTAAAAAACCCATAAACACTGCAGCGTTGTCATCAATATTACACTTCATTGCTTTAAATCTTAAGTCTGTCCTTTTTATCTTTTTAATTGAGGTAAACCTGTTTCTAACTTTATGTATATTTATTATCTTGGAGTCACAAGGAGAGGTAAATAAACTTTCACTTCTGGCATATACCCTACATAAAAAACTAGTAGAGTTCTCATCATAATGATCTTCAATAACTTCACAACAAGTGTCAGCTGATATAATGTAACAGTTATTTGGTGATTTAAATGATATACTTGCAGGTGTTTGATTTAAGTTAACTCTTTCCTTCAATACATGTCTTTCACTTATTCTTTTTGCTATTTGCGAAATGGGATGTCTGCCAGACCTTACAAGTTTCTTTAAAGTGTACAATTATTCAGATTTCCAAACAAGTCGGCTTCATCTGCCAAATGTAAAAGTGTATGAACATTGTATATCAAAAATTCTTCGCCATACAAATTTCGCCCTTTTTCTACAAAACACACTATAACCGATGGGCATATTCCTTGTAGGCAAGTGCTAATTTTGAGTTTAAAAGTATACAGCAAGCTACACTCAAGTACATAAAATGCTCATTATTTCTCATGTGAAAGGATTCTACTCAGGACAAGCTTTCCTGTGTAAAGTAAGAATTGGCGAAATTCAATGGCCTTCCATCTGTCTATTTCTGATAATCCTCTTGGTTTTCTCTGGAAATCATTGGTCACAAATATTTTTAACCCGATTAATTTATCACTCACAGTTTGTACTTGGGCAGACAAAAAACGAAATCTCAACAATCTGTTTGATCCTTGACCCACATCAACAACATTTTTTTCATAACACCAAGGCAAGTTTGATGCATAAAATCTAAAGGAAAAGATGTTATCCTACCAATCGGCAAGTCAAGGAATGGTGATTCATCATTGTGATGATGTTCTCTAAACTCTCGTTCCCTAAAATTTTGGTCTGTTCTTTTTTTTAAGTCTCTTGTTTGCAGGAACAACATTCTGCCATTTTTATGTTGCCCTCTTTGGCTAAATTTATCACACCCGTGATAGCCTGAGTAAAGCTTTGTACGTTTTACGAACACCCTGGCGGGTGCATCACATATTATGTACCGTATTTTGACTTGAACTCTCATTTCATTGACATCAAGTCCATTTTTTAGAAGATGCTGTAAATCAGCTATGGTGTCTGAAAGAAAATCTAAGTTACTAGGTTTTGTAGAACTTTCGGTCAATGCAACAATAAAGACATAAGTTGGTGTCAAATTGGCAATACAGCAAAGAACAGGCTAGATTGATGAACTAGAACTTTTAAACAATGGTGCACCATCAATATTAAAACCAATTTCAAGAGTTTTTATGTGAAATAGCTTTGGTTTGCAGTAAATGTAAGCTTCTTTTAACACTTCAGTTAATCCAAAGTAGTGATATTTCATGTTTGATTTATTTCCAATTTCTACTGTTCTTACTGTACCAAGCAAAGTGCATGCAGTACCAGGTAACTCTGAATGATGTCCAGTTAAAAATAATACTGAATCTTCATCAACTTCATAATTAGAACGGATGATACATTCATAATTAGATCTGCTTTTAATGCTACTTTCTTTAACTTCATCAAATTGTCTGGATTTTCATTATCTCTCATTCGTTTTACTGCACGCAATGCTTTCATACAATTTCTTCTATATCTTTTTCTTTTCTCTTGCTTACTTAGTTCAGAATTCATAGTCAGTCTATCCAAATAATTATAATACAGTTAAACTCGCCGAAGTCAAAAAATCAACGAATTCAAATTTATTTTTATATCACTTCATTTTCCCTATACCTACAATTGTTAATACCGTATATATTCAAATAAACATGGGAGCGTTTATTCAAGAGAGGCGTTTATTCAGGGGAAGGCATTTATTTTTTTTTTTAGTGTGAAATGGTAAAATATATACACATAAACGCCCCTTCGAAATGAAAACTAGCTAGGCTACCTAGGCCTAGTTTACCATATCAAAATGTTTATCTCATGGTAATGTACATAATACATTTTATTACAATATTATAAAATATTGGAATGCACTTTCCATTAATATAAAAAAATTGCAATACTTTAAATAGTTTTAAATACAATGTAAAGTCACTTTTATCTGAAAGAATACCTGTGTATTTACTTACTTGTTTCCCGTACACTTTCGTCTACGGGATCGAGGCGAAGCACTCAGTGCTTAAAAGCCCCTCTTAGCAATAAAATCATATTCTATATAGGGTGAAAACTTCAGCGGGTGGTTAGACCATGCGACGTTAAGTTTTGCTTTGAACAAGTTCCCCGTAGCACATGAAACTATATCCATAGGCAGAGCATTCCATAAGAGAATAACTCTCCTGGAGAACGTGTCCCTCCTAATATTAGGACGAGAGCTTTTAAACTTGAGTTTATATGGGTGTCCACGGGTCCAAGATTCTAGATCAAATTCAAAAAATGTGTTGATCGAAATACGATCGAAACCTTTAACTATCCTAAAAACTTGGATAATATCCGCTCTCTGCCTTTGATATCTCATGGTAGGAAGACCAAGAATTCTCAAACGTTGTTCATAAGGAATATTACGGTACCTAGGAATCAATCTTGTTGCTCTTTGCTGGACCTTCTCTATTTTATCCTGATCTCGTTTTCTAATAGGATTATAAACAGTGTTACAATATTCAAGCGTTGGCCTGACAATAGATTTATACAGCTTCAAAAATCCATCTTTATTCAAGAATTTAAAAGATCTATAAATCATTCCTAGTTTCTTATTAGCTCTTTTACAAATATCCGCTACATGCAAATAAAAGATTAAACTAGGATCAAAGGTAACACCTAGATCTTTCTCCTGCTTTACCTCATGTAGTAAATTACCAGCCATTGAATACAAGAAATTGGGATTATCACGACCATAATGAAATACTTTACACTTAGTGTCATTAAATGGCAATTGCCAAACATTAGACCAATTGGAAGCACTGTCAATGTCTCTTTGAAATAAATCCGCATCATCATTGTTATTTACCACTCTATACAACTTGGTGTCGTCTGCAAATAAACATATACTAGATTCGATAACATCAGGTAAATCGTTAATGAAGATTGAAAATAAGATTGGGCCCACAACGCTACCCTGTGAAATTCCACTTAATACTGGAGCCTGTGATGACAAATGACCATTGACACTAACTCGTTGTGTTCTATTTGACAAATAATTAGAGAACCATCCTAGTAGATTTCCCGTAATACCAAAACCTTTCAATTTGACTAGAAGCCTTTGGTGCGGCACACTATCAAAGGCCTTTTTATAGTCTAAATAGACACAATCAAAGCTATCATGGTTATCCAGGTTAGTAGTCCAACTCTCCAGGACATCAAGTAGTTGCAATGCACATGATCTACCTTGTCTGAATCCAAATTGCTCATTGCACAAAAGACCATTACTCTTAAGATACATTACAAGTTTATCCCTAATAATCCTTTCCATCATTTTCCCTATGACCGACGTTAAACTAACCGGTCTGTAGTTAGCCGGGTCCTCCTTTTTGCCTTTCTTAAATATAGGTATTACAATTGCCTCCTTCCACGATAGAGGGGCCTTCTGATCATTGAATAATCTAGTGAATATTAGATTGAGAGGGTAAGCAATTTGATCCTTTAATTCAATCAAAACCCGTGGGTGAAAGCCATCGGGGCCAGCTGACTTATCTATAACTAAGTTAGACAACAGCTTATGAATATCTTCTACATTAAACTCAATATCTGACAAGGAAGCCTCAATCTTTTTATCAAGATTCGGAACATTCGATAAGTTCTCCTTACAAAACACACTGCTAAAAAAAGAATTAAAAGACTCGGCTTTATCTTGGTCATCTACAACAAGTTTACCTTCAACATTTCCAAGAGTAGGAATACCAGATCTGGTGTTTAACTGAGAATTTACATAACGCCAAAAAGACTTTTCATTGACTTTAACCTCATTTGCAATCTTATTTTCGAAGATGCTTTTAGAACTCTTAATCAAATTGACAATATCATTCCTTACTCTAATGAACGTGTTCCATTTGACACTAGCACAGTCATGCCCTTTACGTTTTGCTTTGATATACTGTTTCCAGCATTTATTCTTCTGTTTAATAGACTTATCAACCTCATTTAGTATACCACAAAGGTCTCTTAACATTTCCAGACAAGTGTTTCTTACACTTTGGAACAAACTGTTCCATACCTCTAGATAAGATCTCATCAAAAGAACCGTGCGAGTGTAACCCGTCCTTATCCAATAACTCAGTGTCCCAATCGAAACAGTTATGTACAGTATTTTATATATTTTTAACTTTAAGCAATTGTATTATGTGCAATTAAACGCTTAGTGCCACGGGCGGCGTTAGAAACCCCATGGGACATGCGTTGAAAACCCCTAGTCGGCGTTACACACCAAACGTTCCTTCTGTGTTTGAGGGCGATAATCACTAACTTCTGCTTGTCTGAGGATTCTGGGATAGCGATCAATCGAAAAATTTTCTTTCGAAAAATGTCAACGAAAACATTTTCGCTATAGGAAAATCTTTTGGAAATATTAATTAAAAACTGATTAATTAATCAAAATCATGTTGTTTGTGGATTACACGTTCCCCGTATCTAGTCAGACAACCGGAAACACTGACTCCTTTGTTGAACAAGGGCAACAGCCATTAAGTCGCGTGCTACAATGCATAGTGATACCGGACCGACAGACAGACCGACAGACCGACAGACAGACAGACCAACCGACCGACATAGTGAACTATACTGACCGAAATTACTGAACATGTTTAAAAATGTTGAAATGTTTAAAAACATTTATATTTTTTTAATTTACACGTGCGTAGCCTGTCACTTTTGACGTGCTCGTATAACGTAATTTCGAGTTGAAAAGTAAGTCAAGAAAACAGAAATCGGGCAAAAAGAGTGCGCAATAACATTTAACGCACAGTGCGCGCGCAAAAATATGCTCACTCATGGCTATTTTGTAAACGCTTAAAATTGCCTGAAACGTACTCTTATTTCATCGAAAATAAATTTTGAAAATTTTAAGCGCGCGTACGCATGCGTTACATGCGCTACGCACGTAATTGTATTGCCATATGATGATTTATGCCATGAAATTTATGAGTACCAAATTTTATTTAATTGTGATTCATGGTTGTGAAGATATGATTACAAACGTGACTTCGTTAAATCGTGCGTAGACCGCGTAATTTTTTATTGCGCAGCGTGAAAACATAACCACATTGATTCCTGGCCTTAAGGAATATACTGTGAAAAATTGACCTAGCTAGATTAAACTGATATCAAGATAAGATCAGAAAGCGATAAAACGCATAGTGATACCGGACCGACAGACCGACAGACAGACAGACATTAACCGACAGACAGACAGACAGACAGACAGACAGACAGACCGACCAACCGACCGGCCGACATAGTGAACTATAGAGTCGCTTCCACGCGACTAAAAATGTGCAACGCGAGAAGGATTGTTTGTAGGCCCATGCAGCACGTTGTCAGAATTTACTCGCCTGAGCAACTTGCTTGTAGTGGGCATGCCCAGACTAACGATGGTGATAGGATGGTTTGATTGGGCCTAGGCTAAAATTATACGATGGCGGTTTATTTGAATAAAATAACTCGTATCTAACTCTCCTATTATTACTTTTGTTCAAGTAAATGTACATTTATAGGTATGTATTATAAATATTTGTTTCTTGGGGTTTCCTAAATATCATTTTATTATCGTTTTTATACGATTTTTTAAAGCAATTTCTTGGAAAGTTTATTTAATTTAATAATAATTTAATTATTGTTTTTAGAAACATATTTTCATACATTTATGATAAAATGATGAAATTACTGTTTTAAAAATGTCAACTCCCTGGAGTACTATACAAATGCTGTTCTGAAAAGAATTCGGTTGAGGGGAAATGGCTCTCTCTTGGGAATTTGGTACTAATTAACGCTTAAACATTGCAATATTTTAACTAAATTTCAAAATACGTACCTGTGTAATCCTTCATTTTATGTTTTCTGTGCAATTTGTTAACCTTTTAGTAGTCTTAGGGCGCTTTAAGTGCAATTAACAGTGTTATTTTTATGTCTGAGGACCCCAATAGAAATAAGTTTTCTTTTAAACTTTCTTATTCCTCGGTTCATTCTATTAATATTGTTATCTTGTTCTTTTTTCTATGTTATGTTTGTCTTTGTATTTTTGAGTGAACCAAATAAAACTGAACTGAACTGAAAATGTCACTTCATTTTCCCTATACCTACAATGGTTAATATTAAATACCATATTTATTCAAATAAACACGGGAGCTTTTATTCAAGGGAGGCGTTTATTCAGGGGAAGGCGTTGATTTTTTTTAGAGTAAAATGGTGAAATATATACACAAATAAATGCCCCTTCAGAATGAAAACTAGCTAGGCTACCTATAGGCCTAGTTTACCATTTCAAAATTTTAATTAAAATTACCGGTTTGTTCGGAATTTCTTCTCTGGGCCTAATAAGTTATTTATAGTTCATAGTTCATTTTATTTGTCCATACGGAAATTCTTGTGATCATATAATATATAGATAGTCGCCCTTTCTTCTCTGTGCCTAATAAGTTATTTATAGTTCATAGTTCATTTTATTTGTCCATACGGAAATTCTTGTGATCATATAATATATAGATAGTCGCCCTATATCTTATCATATTGCCTGGTTAAGCCTTAGAAGTATAATAATATATATAGTTTATCAGGCTAGTTAGTTAGGCACAGTTAGGCATCACTAGTATCAGACGTCTAGTCTAGGGCTAGGCCTATCTAGGATAGCATAGTACTTGGTACTTGGTTTGTCCTCCTGAATCTTCCACGAGCGAGGGAAATTAACTAGATAGGAGGTCTCAGTGAAGTAGGCGCGCCTACCACAATAGACTTTCCTAGATTATATGGCCTATACTAATACTAGGCATAACATCAATTCATAAACATTCTATTTACGTATGCAAAATATTAGATACCTAATAATGTTATCTCTATTTTTACAGTAAAAATATAATTAACTTACTTTATAAAAACGCAACCTCGTTTTTACAACGTGTATGCCGAACGTTTGCTTTGAACGTTGTATAAATGTTATATTTGGAGTTAATCAAGACTTTAAAATGTTATGTTAATAAGTAACATAAAATATACGTTATTATAATACGTTTTTATAACATTATTATTACATCTTAAATTAACGTTATGTTATAGTTTGCATTTTACATTTGTACAACGTATTTCACAAAGTTTGTCTTAAACGTTGTATAAGCGTTATACTTGTACATTATCAAGACGTTAAAATGTTACGTTAATAAATAACATTACAACTAAGTTATTAAAAAACGTTTCTATAACATTATTATTACATCTTAAATTAACGTTAGTTTATAGTTTGTATTTTACCTTCGTATAACGTATTATTAACGTTTGTCTTAAATGTTGTATACATGTTATATTGGTACGTTATCAAGACTTCAAAATGTTACGTTAATAAATAAAATATAAACTACGTTATTATAATACGTTTTTATAACATTATTATTACATCTTAAATTAACGTTAGTTTATAGTTTGTATTTTAGGTTTGTATAGCGTATTTCTGAACGTTTGTCTTGAACGTTGTATAAATGTTATATTGGTACGTTATCAAGACGTCAAAATGTTACGTTAATAAATAACATATAACGTACATTGTCGTTTAGAGAAACAAATAAATATACACATGAGTTATGTAGTCAACTCAAATTAGCACCCTGGGAATTAGACCTACTTCCGAAAGAGAAATTTATCATAAAATGCGTCAACATTTTTTATTTGGACTTATTTCAACAAACTTGTGTTTTGTATGTAACATTAGTGTTGACGGATGGGTACAAGAGGAACACTTTTTAAATATATTCTTTATATCTTTATTCTTCCATGTTTTATAGGCCTATAAATAATATCACAATAATACAGTACAACATTTGCGATTTAATACTTTGTTTTTTTTTATCTTTTCTCATTTCATATAATATATAATACATTTCCGTTTCCTCAGTAGTTTTACTTTTTTTTCTATTAACACATGTTATTTTCACCATCCTACTTAACATCTAATATTCAATTAACAATGTTTGTTTTTTCTTCTGATTAGAACAATCAGTTGTATTCATTTCGTAACCTATTCTTATATAATTTCTACTAGTACTGATTTCTTTTTTTGTATACTAACTAACTTCTGCTTGTCTGAAGATTCTGGGATAGCCTTTATTCGATCAGGCGTAAAATTTTCTTTCGAAAAATGTCAACGAAAACATTTTCGCTATAGGAAAATCTTTTGGAAATATTAATTAAAAACTGATTAATTAATCAAAATCATGTTGTTTGTGGATTACACGTTCCCCGTATCTAGTCAGACAACCGGAAACACTGACTCCTTTGTTGAACAAGGCCAACAACCATTAAGTCGCGTGCTACAATGCATAGTGATACCGGACCGACAGACAGACCGACAGACAGACCAAACAGACCAACAAACAGACCGACAGACTGACAGACCGACCGACCGAAATAGTGAACTAGTGAACTATACTGACCGAAATTACTGAACATGTTTAAAAATGTTGAAATGTTTAAAAACATTTATATTTTTTTAATTTACACGTGCGTAGCCTGTAACTTTTGACGTGCTCGTATAACGTAATTTCGAGTTGAAAAGTAAGTCAAGAAAACAGAAATCGGGCAAAAAGTGTGCGCAACAACATTTAACGCGCAGTGCGCGCGCAAAAATATGCGCACTCATGGCAATTTTGTAAACGCTTAAAATTGCCTGAAACGTACTCTTATTTCATCAAAAATAAATTTTGAAAATTTTAAGTGCGCGTGCGCATGCGTTACATGCGCTACGCACGTCATTGTATTGCCATATGATGATTTATGCCCTGAAATTTATGAGTACCAAATTTTATTTAATTGTGATTCATGGTTGTGAAGATATGATTACAAACGTGATTTCGTTCAATCGTGCGTAGACCGCGTAATTTTTTATTGTGCACCGTGAAAACATAACCACATTGATTCCTGGCCATAAGGAATATGCTGTGAAAAATTGACCTAGCTAGATTAAACTGATATCAAGATAAGGTCAGAAAGCGATAAAACGCATAGTGATACCGGACCGACAGACCGACAGACAGACAGACAGACAGACCGACCAACCGACCAACCGACCGGCCGACATAGTGAACTATAGAGTCGCTTCCACGCGACTAAAAATGTGCAACGCGAAGGATTGTTTGTAGGCCCATGCAGCACGTTGTCAGAATTTACTCGCCTGAGCAACTTGCTTGTAGTGGGCATGCTCAGACTAACGATGGTGATAGGATGGTTTGATTGGGCCTAGGCTAAAATTATACGATGGCGGTTTATTTGAATAAAATAACTCGTATCTAACTCTCCTATTATTACTTTCGTTCAAGTAAATGTACATTTATAGGTATGTATTATAAATATTTGTTTCTTGGGGTTTCCTAAATATCATTTTATTATCGTTTTTATACGATTTTTTAAAGCAATTTCTTAGAAAGTTTATTTAATTTAAAAATAGATTAATTATTGTTTTTAGAAACATATTTTCATACATTTATGATAAAATGATGAAATTACTGTTTTAAAAATGTCAACTCCCTGGAGTACTATACAAATGCTGTTCTGAAAAGAATTCGGTTGAGGGGAAATGGCTCTCTCTTGGGAATTTGGTACCATTACGCGGACCAGGCTACTTTAGCGTTACGTTTGGCATCCACTGAATCAGTGGATGACCTATCCCCTCAACATGTCAATTGTGGTATAAGTTGACAGGAATAATACTCTGTGGTGTAATAAAAATGCCAGCGTGTTTATTTAAGACTGCAAGTGTTAAGAATAACTTGTTGTCCATTATCAACTTCCTCTTACCAATGACCAATAGCAAACAGGCACTGCTTGTCAATCAGGTCCTCACTGACTGGGTATTAACCAATCAATTTACTATTAGATAGGTCACTGATTTTATACAATAGTTTGCGGGAAATTTGATTTCTGACCTTATACAGGAATAAATACTTTAGTGGTTGTTTATAATCTAATCTAAATATTTCTCAATGCTGCTTTATGCAAAGCAAAGGAATTTAACTAGAACTACAGACACATTAAATAAATACTTTTAAACATGAACAATAGTTTTGCTAGGGAATTGGGATGGCCGTGTGATATTCAATTTATTAAATTTAATGGGAAAGTACAGTATATATATTTCACAAAATGACTTAAAATATCTTCGTATGTCATCAGGCAGCATTTTAAAGGCCATGGAAGCCCTTTGGTCGATTTTGGGAACAAAATGGATTGATAGTCAATCATGAGTACTTCCGAACAGTGCTATAAATGTATCACGAAAGCATATTAGTGTTTCATGTTTTATTCACCTGTTGTTGGGTGGTGGACATCTTGTAGACAATATGTACAGCAGCAACAAACATACATAATTGATACAAATGAACACAATTTAAATTTGATAACTCTACGCGATTTTATACGAGATAAATGCGTAGACTCGGTCATCAATGACCGTCTACTTGATAATATAAACGACGAGCCCGTGGTTGAAATTACCTGGAAGAAAATGTACAACAGAACTATTAGAAAGAATTAATCGCAAAAGGGTTAGGCCTAAGCCAGATATACCATGGAGTTCAAATATCCCCCGCCATTCCTCTTGATGGATTGAGGCGGCAGGCCTCAAAGCGATTTTAAAATTGAATGGAAGCGCATCGAAAATCAATAAAAGATCTTTCTCGGAAGATTCATTGTGGAGGAAAATCTGACTTGCTGCATGCGTTTGCATGGTAGGTAGAAATCAACAGTGCCGATAAAAATAAAATAATTAACAAATTCTTATCAGATAGATCTACGTAAATGTGTGAAGTAGGACTAAAGAGGTCTTATTTACAGTATATCAGTAGGCCTAATATATATTCGTATAAAATATCCTAATTTCCACAACTCAGGATTATGTCCATAATGATATCAATAGTAAGATTCTGTTATAGGCCTATGCGTGATTTTTTTTTATTAAGCCACTAATTTTTCATTATCATACATTAAATTCAATTATACCATACACAATTCAGTGATTATTTTACAGTTATTTTCTCATTTTCCCAATTGTCTTTTCTCTTACAGGTAATAACGTGGTACGTGCTTCATGATTGATGGTAAAATTAATTTATACCTGTAACAATAGAGTATGGCAAGGCGTTTCGGACCGGATGGAGTACTCCTTTAAAGTTGTCATCGGAGAAGATTAGGTGGAAGAAATGCTTTCCATGGACTGCACCAGAAGTAATTTCTGGTGTCAATTTCTGGTGTCGAAGCACCATCAGAGCACAGCGATATTTACGCGTTTGGATACATGTGCAGCCGCATATTTACCAAAACGAACAACATAAGAATACGGGAAACTGCATGCGGCGGCCGTCACCTGCAGAGCTAGCTTGGCCACCACCTTTTATGTAATAACGTTAGATCATGAATAATTAAAAGTCATACGTTTTTCAGAATGGATTTTTAAAAAAGGGGAGCAATAAATTGTAGCTTTGTTTTCTTTTATTTATTATTAGTTTATGTATACATATTTTTTTATTTTTCGTATTCGTATTTAATGTTATATTTCGGGGTGGGTGAAACTTACTGACTGACTTATTATGACTCTCTCCCCACATGATTACTTCATTGCATTTATTATCCTGTATGTATGTTATTATATTGTGGAAATAAAATAAATAAAATAAAATTGAAATTGAAATTATATTTATTTGCAATTATCACATATTTTGTTCTATTTTACATTGTATAAAATTGTTATAAAACGATGACAACATACAATGACAGGAAAAACAGTAGCAGGATACAAAAACAGTTTCTGGGTACAAAACATTTGTAAAAAAAATTGTTTTGTACAAAAACATTGACTGGGTACAAAAACGGTGGTAGGGTATAAAAACAGTGGCAGGGTACAAAAACAGTGGCAGAGTACACAAACAGTGACAGGGTACAAAAACGGTAGCAGGGTGGTACAAAAACAGTGGCAGGGTACAAACACGGTGGCAGGGTACAAAGTCGATGGCAGCTGGGTACAAAATCAGTAGCAGGGTACAAAAACAGTAGCAGGGTACAAAAACAGTGGCAGGGTACAAAAACGGTGACAGGGTACAAAATAGATGGCAGCTGGGTACAAAAACAGTAGAAGGGTACAAAAACAGTGGCAGGGTACAAAAACGGTGGCAGGGTACAACAACGATGGCAGATGGGTACAAAAACAGTGGCAAGGTACAAAAAGGGTGGCAGGGTACAAAAACGATGGCAGATGGGTACAAAATCAGTGGCAGGGTACAAAAATAGTGGCAGGGTACAAAAACGGTGGCAGGGTACAAAAACGATGGCAGTTGGGTACAAAAAAATGAGCAGGGCACAAAAACAGTGGAGGGTACAAAAACGGTGGCAGGGTACAAAAACGATAGCAGCTGGGTACAAAAACAGTGGCAGGGTACAAAAACAGTGGCAGGATACAAAAACAGTGGCAGAGTACAAAAACAGTGGCAGGATACAAAAACGGTGGCAGGGTACAAAAACGATGACAGCTGGGTACAAAAACAGTGGCAGGGTACAAAAACGGTGGCAGGGTACAAAAACGGTAGCAGGGTACAAAAACAGTGTCACTGATTTTATACAATAGTTCGCGGGAAATCTGATTGCTGACCTTATACAGGAATAAATACTTAGTGGTTGTGATATTCCATTTATTAAATTTAATGGGAAAGTATATCTTTCACAAAATGATGTATGTATGTCAGGCAGTGTTTTAAAGGCTGGAAGCCCCTGGTGGAAGGGTACAAAAACGATGGCAGCTGGGTACAAAAACAGTGGCAGGGTACAAAAACGGTGGCAGGGTATATACAAAAACGATGGCAGGGTACAAAAACGATGGCAGCTGGGTACAAAAACAGTCGCAGGGTACATAAACAGTGGCAAGGTACACAAACAGTGGCAGGGTACAAAAACGATGGCAGATGGGTACAAAAACAGTGGCAGGGTACAAAAACGGTGGCAGGGTACAAAATCGATGGCAGCTGGGTACAAAAACAGTTGCAGGGTACAAAAACAGAGACAGGGTATGACAAGCAGTGGTCTAGGGTACAAACACTTTTGTTGTATACAAAGTGTCTGGGAAAAAAGACGATGACAGCTAGTGGTACAAAAACGGTGGCAGGGAAACAAAAACGGTGGCAGGGTACAAAAACGGTTGCAGGCTATAAAAACAGTCGCAGGGTACAAAACAGTGGCAGGGTACAAAAACAGTAGCAGGGTACAAAAACAGTCGCAGGGAACAAAAACGGTGTCAGGGTACAAAAACAGAGACAGGGTACAAAAACTGGGGCATGGTACAAAAACAGTAGCAGGGTACAAAAACGGTGGCAGGGTACAAGAACAGTGGCAGGGAACAAAACAGTGTCAGGTACAAAAACAGAGACGGTACGACCAAGCAGTGGTCTAGGATACAAAAACTTGTGTTGTATACAAAGTTTCTGGAAAAAAAAGAAGATTGCAGGGATACAAAAACGGTGGCAGGGATACAAAACAGTGGCAGAGTACACAAAATTGTGTTGTACTAAAACAGTGGCAGGGTAAAAAACATACACACTTATTTGTAGCATTTTACGAAAAAAGTATCGGTCCGGAGTATTCATCAACAGAGCTAAACAAATGAAGGAAAGGGTCAGAACATGTGACTCTGGCAGATAACAGCTAGATAACATTACTTTTCAAGAGTAATAAGAAAAAAGGAAACATATTACAGTATATTCAATTTGTTAACCTAAATATATCTTTCATTTTTAATTTAAGATAATTATTTACATGATGATAACACTTTTTAATGTGTATTAATTTAAATTGGTTATTTAAATTAATAACATATTCATTCATATTCATAATTGTCAATCATTTTTTTCCATTAAAACTTAAAAATTGGCTATTTGTAGTTTATTGTATTAATCTTTATGGTTTATTTTACATCATTTATATCTCAATGTATATTGCATTATTTTTATTATCTTTGATTAAATATTAATATTATGTACTGTAGTAGTCCTATACACATTTTTAAAAATGCTCAACAAAGTCTCAAACCACATAAAATCTAAAAGTTGAAACTGAATATTTAATGGCCCTTGAGAATTCTAGGTAGCCTGCGCAAAGGTCATCAAGGCCAAATTTAAGAGGATGACTCAAGCTCTTCCATGCGAATCATCTCAGGTTAGACCAACCTCCAGTGGGCAGGACTTGTAGTTAGAACTTGTGGCTCAAATGACACTCCAGGGCAATAAAATCACAATAACTTACAAAGCACTGACAGTAATTGCTTGTCAAAACCAAATTGCCTAACCGTAACGCTAACGTAGCCTGGTCCGCGTAATGTAATTAACGCTTAAACATTGCAATATTTTAACTAAATTTCAAGATACCTTTGTAATCCGTCATTTTATGTTTTCTGTGCAATTTGTTAACCTTTTAGTAGTCTTAGGGCGCTTTAAGTGCAATTATCAGTGTAATTTTTATGTCTGAGGACCCCAATGGAAATAAGTTTTCTTTTAAACTTTCTTATTCCTCGGTTCATTCTATTAATATTGTTATCTTGTTCTTTTTTCTATGTTATGTTTGTCTTTGTATTTTTGAGTGAACCAAATAAAACTGAACTGAACTGAAAATGTCACTTCATTTTCCCTATACCTACAATGGTTAATAGTAAATACCATATTTATTCAAATAAACACGGGAGCTTTTATTCAAGGGAGGCGTTTATTCAGGGGAAGGCGTTGATTTTATTTAGAGTAAAATGGTGAAATATATACACAAATAAATGCCCCTATCAGAATGAAAACTAGCTAGGCTACCTATAGGCCTAGTTTACCATTTCAAAATTTTAATTAAAATTACCGGTTTGTTCGGAATTTCTTCTCTGTGCCTAATAAGTTATATTATAGTTCATAGTTCATTTTATTTGTCCATACCGTGTGATCATATAATATATAGATAGGCGCCCTATATCTTATCATATTGCCTGGTTAAGCCTTAGAAGTATAATAATATATATAGTTTATCAGGCTAGTTAGTTAGGCACAGTTAGGCATCACTAGTATCAGACGTCTAGTCTAGGTCTAGGGCTATCTAGGATAGCATAGTACTTGGTACTTGGTTTGTCCTCCTGAATCTTCCACGAGCGAGGGAAATTAACTAGATAGGAGGTCTCAGTGAAGTAGGCGCGCCTACCACAATATACTTTCCTAGATTATATGGCCTATACAAATATTAGGCATAACATCAATTCATAAACATTCTATTTACGTATGCAAAATATTAGATACCTAATAATGTTATGTCTATTTTTTATTTGGACTTATTTCAACAAACTTGTGTTTTGTATGTAACATTAGCGTTGACGGATGGGTACAAGAGGAACACTTTTTAAATATATTCTTTATCCACTCACTTACGATTTTTTTCCATGTTTTATAGGCCTATATATAATATAACAATAATACAGTACAACATTTGCGATTTAATACTTTGTTTTTTTTTTTATCTTTTCTCATTTCGTATAATATATAATACATTTCCGTTTCCTCAGTAGTTTTACTTTTTTTTCTATTAACACATGTTAGTTTCACCATCCTACTTAACATCTAATATTCAATTAACAATGTTTGTTTTTTCTTCTGATTAGAACAATCAGTTGTATTCATTTCGTAACCTATTCTTATATAATAATATAAGTAGTTCTTTGATAGTAAACCAATAAAACTTACGTTGGCAAGACAGTTTCGTCTAGCTGTCAGCTTGACTTCTTCAGTTGCTATGATGCGTTATGGCGCCGATTGGTCTTCTTTCCAGCCACTAGATGATTTTGTTGTGTAGCCTAGGGGACCAGTCGTCGTCAGAAGCTGATCGTAAATGTGAGATAGTTGGTGCGCGCCTTCGTCTCTATTCATCTTTGTATTTTTATTTTGCTTTCTTATGCTGATGCTTTCTTTAATTTTACGTTTAAGCCAAACTTGTTCTTTGTGTAGTACTTCTATCTTATCCCAGTTAGGTATGTGGTTGTGTGTGGTCATATGGTCCGTGATTGCTGATTTATGTAAAATGGAGGACGAAACTTTCCGTGATGCACGCGTCTGCATGTTCTGTGTGTTTTCCTCAACATCTTTCTTGTGCTCTTTAATTCTGGTTTTGAGTGCCCTACCCGTTTCCCCAATGTACACCATCTCACAGTTGGTGCACCCCACTTTGTAGACGACACCACAGGAATCCTCTTTGCATGCTTTATCTTTCGGTCGGACGATTAAGTTTTTAATCTCACATTTACGATCAGCTTCTGACGACGACTGGTCCCCTAGGCTACACAACAAAATCATCTAGTGGCTGGAAAGGAGACCAATCGGCGCCATAACGCATCATAGCAACTGAAGAAGTCAAGCTGACAGCTAGACGAAACTGTCTTGCCAACGTAAGTTTTATTGGTTTACTATCAAAGAACTACTTATATTATTATACGAATCGAAACCAGAAGAAATGTTTTCATTATTCTTATATAATTTCTACTAGTACTGATTTCTTTTTTGTATACATATAATCTATTCTAACCCTTTCCCATTCTCTTAGCATTTTTTTTCCATTTTTTTTTAGATATTTACAATCGTAGTATCGTTGCGTTTGTTTCGACCAAACATACATTTAACTAGAGGGTACTCCGAGAGTACAAACCTCCGCCTACAGTGAAATTCCCCTACATAAAATTCCCCCCGAAAATGTTTTTTTTTTACATTTTTTTTTTATTAGTTCTAAAGTGTAAATATGCTAACTGCACACTACAAAGTTGTGGATGAGAGTTTGGTGTAATGGTTATGTTTCCAGCCTCTCACATTTAAGGTCCCTGGTTCAAGTCCCGCTGAGAGTTTTTTTTATTTTTTTATTTATTTTTTTTTTGTGAACCTTGATCTTTAACACTGACCCTTCAAAATGTAACCAAATTTATATGATGAGTCATTGATCATTGTGGCTAAGTTTGGTGAGAATCGGATCAAAACTGTGGTCTCTAGGCAGTAATATAGTTTTTTGTTAGTTGTGACCTTGACCTACGACATTTCTCCCTCAAATTCGAACTTGTCCGAGCTTTTTGGGCATAGATCATTGTGTCCAAATTTGGTTAGAATCGGATAAAAACTGTGGCCTCCAGGCTGTTCACAGACAAACACACAAACGCACCCACCCCCCCCCCCCCCACACACACCCAAACATACAGGGGTGAAAACATAACCTCCTTGGCGGGAGTAATTAACAATGCATATTCTCTCTTTTAACTGTAAATTACTATACTTACTAGCTATTTAAACTAACAAAATATTAACATTGCTTTTTATTTTGAATAATAAAATATTTTCATTTAACATTGCTTTTTATTTTAAATAAATCCACTTTTCAACAGTGTTTCTTTTGCCTTATTGTTACAAAAAATTTACTTAAAGCATAGCGAATGTTGCATGAAATAGTTAGTGAGTCCAAGATATATGATAAAAACTACATAAAATGTCGTATATTATGTTCCCAATCTTAGTACAAATATTGCACATTCCTTGTGATTAGTTCATTATGAAAGACAATAATAAGATTGTTTTTATAGTTACTGTGTTTAAATTTACATATTGAGATTTAATACTTTGTTAAAACAGCGACATTTTCGAACAATGACCAAATAATCGATTGAAATAATAAGGTAAATGTAACGATACACCTCTACGGCATTGATCTTTTTTGGGAATTATTCATTAATATACAAACGTGAGTAGCAACTATCAGTAACAAAGTTAATTTGTATATTGTGCGTTTATCTAACAGTGGTGCCTACCCACACTCACAATAAGAAATTTGCGATTCAAATGGCGACCAAAATTGTTTATACTATAACTAAATGTTTTAGGTTTATTCTCCAAGGTCTAAAAAATGTACCTACAGGTACCTGTGTTAAACCAAATAATAATATTGGAATGTTCCATTCATCGCAAATTAATACAATTGTATAAATATATATTAAATCTGTCAAAATAGTATTTTTTTTGGAAAATCGGGATGTCTTCAAAATTATAATGCTGTACCCGAGCTGTTCAATCGAATTTTAGTTATCAAAAACAATTATCGTAGAAGGAGATAGGTAAATGCAAAGCATCTTCGTAGTATTATGTGCTGGGTTCTTTCAAGATGGACATCCATTAGACACTAATAGACAGTGTATACTACGATCGGAAAAACACCCCTATTTGAGGCAAATCGTTGAACCTAAATTCATTTTAATTGTCAATAACTAATTATCTAACTCAATTTAGTTAGTAAACATGGTTACATTAGGAGGTTAAAATCAGTATCGAAAGTACGAACCAACTTGATATATCATCCAGTAAACATTCTAGAAGTAACGCGCGATTTACCGAATATTGCCCTTACGAAAATGTATATATAGACACATGACCAAACAATCCTTGCCTTGCCTTGCCTAATACTAACAGGCTAGACCTACTAGCTAGGCTGAGAGGTAGCAAATACCAAATACGAAACTTCGACATCCAACTGGAATTCATTTAGGCGAACGATTCTACAAAATAGGTGGCTCTGTTGTATTTCAAAGCAATAATATAAAAAATAATATTTTCCAAACGCGAAAAGATTGTTGTTTTTTTTGCACACGAAAAAAAATACTAATAAACGATCGTTTAATAGTGCGTACTATTGCACGCAATGTGACCCACAATCGTCCAATCAAATGACAGGAATTTATTTAGGCTATATAATATACAAATAAAGAATGTTTATGAGTGGAAGGTTAAATATCAACTCGGCGTTGTCTCGTTGATATTATAACCTTTCATCATTCACCTCATGTTATTATTTGTAACATTACACGAACATAAAACATTAAATATTTATCTAAATAGATTCCTGTCATTTGAATCAAATAAAAGGTATTCCTAGCCAAGGCCTACATTATTCATTATTGATTAAAACAGTAAGATTTGTTTTTTAATAATATTATATTAAATGTTATATTTATATGGATTTTATAAACACACCTACTTAAGTGTTAATTATGTCAACAAACGACCAAACAATCCTAGGCCCAGCAAGGCTAAAACGCCTAGGCTAGGCCTAGCCTAATGCTAACAAGCTTAGAAGAACGTTTTGCTAGAAAAACTGCAGCCATCAAATTAAACTGCCAGACTCATACAGAGTACATGGTGTTGAACCTAAAATCGGTAAAAAGCCATAAGATTGCCGTTCTGCAATGTAATCTTTGTAACAAGCACGCACAATTTTGCATTTTAACTGAATAACAAGAACATTTAAATGACGTTTGTTTTCGTAGCTCATATACCCTAACATATTTAACAGGTTAATTTAAAACAAAAAATCAAACAAACTAAGTCGAAATCAATTTTTTTAAACTAGAAAACCGATTGATTGATTTACTGATAATATACGAATAATTACGACGGGTGCTTTGACATCGTTTTATTTGAATGTAATATGGTGTTATTCTATTTTAGGGTAATATACGAACCATGCCATTTTGTGAATGTGATTGACTGTCAGTAGAGCATATACAGTAACATTGTATTGAAATGTTCAAAAATATTCACAGGAGGATAGAACTTGATTTTATTTTAAATTGTGACAATTATATTTTGAAGATGTATTAGGCCTACAATTATAGATAATGATTTTACTTGTAAAAAAAAAGTTGGTTTCCTCCACAAAGAAAGAGATTCTACATTATTAGATACATTTATTCTCAAAGAGATAAAGTTTAATGTTCCTCTTTCCATGGTTTTTACCTATATTAAATTATAAAATCTGTATCTACTTTTACAAGTTGTACTTAACCTTTCAATGATGTCAAATAAATGTTTATTAATATAATGATGTGGAAAACAGTTTCGGTTTTCGTATTAGGCTGGTAGACAGATTTGTCTTAGTTTATAATTGGTTTGTATTTTTGAAATTGTATTAGGCCTACATTTATAGATAATGATTTTACTTGTAAAATAAAAGTTGGTTTCCTCCACAAAGAAAGAGATCCTACATTATTAGATACATTTATTCTCAAAGAGATAAAGTTAAATGTTCCTCTTTCCATTATTAAATTATGAAATCTGTATCTACTTTTACAAGTTGTACTTAACCTTTCAATGATGTCAAATAAATGTTTATTAACATATGATGTTGAAAACTGTTTAGGTTTTCGTATTAGGCTGGTAGGCAGATTTGTCTTAGTTTATAATTGGTTTGTATTTTTGAAATCATAATATTAGTAGATCGAGGGAGCTCAGAATATGTTTATACATTTGATAATATTAGTAGATTGAAGGAGCCCAGAAGATGTTTAAATATTTGATAATATTAGTAGATCGAAGGAGCTCAGAATATGTTTAAACATTTGATAATATTAGTAGATCGAAGGAACCCAGAAGATGTGGAAGGTTAAATATCAACTCAGAGTTGCCTCGTTGATATATAACCTTTCATCATTCACCTCATCCCATTATTTGTAACATTACACAAATATAAAACATTTAATATTTATCTAAATAGATTCCTGTCATTTGAATCAAATAAAAGGTATTCCTAGCCAAGGCCTACATTATTCATTATTGATTAAAACAGTAAGATTTGTTTTCTAATAACATTATATTAAATGTTATATTTATATGGATTTTTTAAACACACCTACTTTAGTATTAATTATGTCAACAAATGACCAAACAATCCTAGGCCCAGCAAGGCTAAAACGCCTAGGCTAGGCCTAGCCTAATACTAACAGGCCTAGGAGAACGTTTTGCTAGAAAAACTGCAGCCATCAATTTAAATTGCCAGACTCATATAGAGTACATGGTGTTGAATCTACAATCGGTAAAAAGCCATAAGATTGCCGTTCTGCAATGCTGTCTTTGTAACACGCACGCACAATTTTGAATTTTAACTAAATAACAAGAAAATTTAAATTACGTTTGTTTTCGTAGCTCATATACCCTAACATATTTAACAGGTTAATTTAAAACAAAAAATCAAACAAACTAAGTCGAAATCAATTTTTTTAAACTAGAAAACCGATTGATTGATTTACTGATAATATACAAATAGGGCTAATTACGACGGGTGGTTTTACATCGTTTTATTTGAATGTTATATGATGTTATTCTAATTTAGGGTAATATACGAACCATGCCATTTTGTGAATGTGATTGACTGTCAGTAGAGCATATACAGAAACATTGTATTGAAATGTTCAAAAATATTCACAGGATGATAGAACTTGATTTTATATTAAATGTTGTACAGTTATTTTTTGAAGATGTATTAGGCCTCCAATTATAGATAATGATTTTACTTGTAAAATAAAAGTCGGTTTCCTCCACAAAGAAAGAGATCCTAAAGTATTAGATACATTTATTCTCAAAGAGATAAAGTTTAATGTTCCTCTTTCCATTATTAAATTATGAAATCTGTATCTACTTTTACAAGTTGTACTTAACCTTTCAATGATGTCAAATAAATGTTTATTAATATAATGATGTGGAAAACTGTTTCGGTTTTCGTATTAGGCTGGTAGACAGATTTGTCTTAATTTATAATTGGTTTGTATTTTTGAAATCATAATATTGGTAGATCGAAAGAGCCCAGAAAATGTTTAAACATTTGATAATATTAGTAAATCTAAGGAGCCCAGAAAATGTTTAAACATTGGTTGGCGCAGGGACACCCAAAATTCAGAGTATACATTTTATTCATGTGAAATGTCGTATCGTATCGTTTCCTTCCTATACAAAAAGATCAAAATGGAATGACAGCAGGAAAAGAAACTCTTAAAGTCAGCTGCAGTTCTTTACTTTAACCATGTAAAGCTGAAATAAAAATGTTCCTAATGAGTTTGAAGAATGAAGATAAGAAGTTTGTAATGTTATTCTTTATTCTTGTTAGGCAGATTTTCAGAGTTTGTGATTGGTTGGTTGTAAATTGCAAATGACGGCAATTTTCTTATTAATAGTAGCACGAAGTAAAACAGCTCCAAAACTCTGTCATTAACATGTGAAGACAAACATAGATTCTAGACCTAAATTTAAAACAAACGAGAAAAAATTCAATCAAAATGATATACTAATAACATTCTGTTAAACATAATATACTTTTGTCATATTCATTTCAAAGAAAATGCAGACTGTAATATTTTGTTATAAGCATTCTGAGACACAATTTAAACACATATAAAAAGCTACAACGATAGCACTGATTATTATTATTATTATTATTATTATTAGTGTTATTATTAGTGTTATTGTTATTGTTATTATTATTATTATTATTTTTGTTAATAACATTATTACTATGCTACGTCCGCAATTGTAAAAGTATAGATTTATTGTATCTTATCTAGATATATAAATTTACGTAAGGACAAAATTCGGTAAATCGCGCCTTACTTCTAGAATTTTTACTCGATGGTATATAAAGTTGGTTCGTACTTTCGGTACTGATTTTAATCACCTGATGTAACCCTGTTTACTAATTAAAATAAGTTAGATAATTAGTTATTGACGATTAAAACGAATTTAGGTTCAACGATTTGCCCCAAATAGGGGTGTTTTCCGATCGTGGTATACACTGTCTAATGGATGTTCATCTTGAAAAATACCCGCCACAAAAATGCGAGGAGGCTTCGCATTTTCCTATCTCCTCCTACGATAATTGTTTTTAATAGCTGAAAACCGATTGAACAGCTAGAGTACAGCATCATAATGTTGAAGTCAGGCCAATTTTCTTTAAAAAATACTATTTTGATAGATTTAATATACGATTATACAAATGTATTGATTTGCGATGAATGGAACATCCCAATCTCTCAGTCTGCCAGAGTTTGGTTTAACACAAGTAGGTAAATTTATGAGCCCTTGGTTTAACACATACGGTAGGTAAATATATGGGCCCTTTGAGAATAAACTTGCAATACTTTGACAATACTGTAAATACTATTTTTTGTCCTCATTTGAATCGAGCATTTCTTACTGTGAATGTTCGTACTGTTAGATGTAATATAAAAATATACAAATAAACTTTATTACTGAGATTGTGTATAGGCTCTACTGTTAGATATACAAATAAACTTTATACTGACAAATGTTTTACTGTATTTAGAGGTATATTATTTATAGGCCTATAAAACATGAAAAAAATATTTTGTTACTGAGTGGATAAAGAATATATTTAAAAATTGTTCCTCTTTGTACATATCCGCTTTCCCATCCCTCAACCCTAATATTACATACAAAACACAAATTCATAAATTTGGACTCATTTTGTGGTAAGTTTCTCCTTCGGAAGTAATTCCCAGGGTGCTAATTTTAGTTGACTACATAAATCATCGTGTCCATTTATTCGTTTCTGTAAACGACAATGTATTATAGTCCTGCGGTACGTACATTTGAAATCGCCAATTTTGTTACGCTGAAATTACTGTGTATTCGAGAACCATCTGTGGGCACGACCTAGATGGTACGTGAGCGAAGCGTACAATATAATTAGGCCTACTGTCCTTAATTTACATTTTTGAAGAAAAGATGAATCATTTTGTAATAATTTCCTGAAAAAGGATTTGAATTATTATAGCAGGCGGGATACGATTTTTGTTTTTGTAAATAAGTTATGGAATCCTTATGTGAAGGAGGAATATATAACCATAATGATGTGTTGTTTTGTAAACTATAGTAATCAATAATATAATAATGTCTACAGTCTACATCCAATAAATCCCAAAACATAATCCACATGTATTTTAAGAGGCACTATATGTCAACAAATAATTATTAGTACTCTCTCCATGACGGTTGTCACATAATGCTTTGTATTATTTTTTATTGTATTTATATGTTTCATATGGACAGTTTGTCTGAAATAAAGTTGAATTGATTGATTGATTGATAACATAACCTAACCCTCTAAATAATCTCTCTCACTATAAACTACAAATAAATTGCTCATTGGATTCGAACCCCATACATCGACATGCAAAGCCCATAGTCTAAACCATTTGACTACACAGACGTTGCATTTGAATTATTGGCGAATTGTAGTCAGATCTTGAGTCATTTTGTTAAAACCCTGTTAGTTTTTCAAGGATATCAAATAAATCTATATTCTGTAAATACTGTAAGATAGTTTCAAGTTGAAAGAAGTTTGTTGTCATGCTATTCTTTATTTCTGGTAGGCAGATTATCCTAGTTTGTGATTGGTTGGTTGTAAATTAAAAACAGTGCCAATTTTTCAATAAGCAACGTAAAGTAGCTCAGATATCCTTAAATATTAAACAGGTTGAGAATATAACTGTAATATTATTAAGATAAGAATTTTGTTGTCAAGCTATTTTTTATTTCTGGTAGGCAGACTATCCTAGTTTGTGATTGGTTGGTTGTAAATTGAAATTGTCCACCAATAAGCAGTAGCACAACGTAAAGTAGCTTGGATACTCTGACATTTTTAAACAAATGAAGAGCATAGAATAGAATATGATACTAGACCTAAATTTAGCATATCTAAACAAGAATTTCTTTTTCTTACATAAACTTCCCTCGATTTGTTTACGTAAGTTTCAATTATAATTACATTTATATATAATTATATAAATATAGTGTTGCCTACAAATGTACAGAACAAAATTATAAGCATAAACTGATTTCTAATGTCGTAGTGACTATTGACATTTCATAAATAAGTAAATTTTTTTCAAACAAATTATACATTGCCTATTAGTATAGAAAGAATTATGAAAATCTGATTTGTAGTTTTCGAAATATAGGGTCTAAAACATAGCCGAAAATAAGCGTTTTTAACCACGAACAAAGTAAACAAATTGCGCCCTCAGTCGGGAATTGTATGAACTACGCCATTTTTCGATAAAAGAATTACATAAAATCACGATTTAGTAATATATTTTGTAATAAAAATAAAATATGATATTTCAAGTTTGTTAAATCAAAAAGAGTGTTTATTTAACCTGACAATACATAAATTTCACTTGTATAATATATCACGTGAACATGACAGTCCTCAGAATCAACGTAACGTCATGGTACTTTCTACGGTGTGTTGATTCGCGTCAACCAATCAAAAACCGTGAGCCCTCTCTTTTCCCTTATTTTCTTATTGTCGTTTTATTTCCAAAGAAAATGTAGACCATGATATTCTGTTAATCCTTGCACACATCATTTGCATAATTAGGCCTACCTCCCTCGAAATATATATATATTTTTTTAAATAAAATTTTATTTATAAAAAGAGAGATGATTTAATTGCCTGAAAAACGTTTTCCATTTGAATTGTTTTAGAGGGCGGGATACTAAATGTTTTTGTATAACTTGTTAAACTTTGTATAACCTTTCAATGATATTGCACGCAATGTGACCCACAATCGTCCAATCAATTGACATGAATTTATTTAGGTGCTATATATTCTAAAAATAAAGAATGTTTATGGGTGGAAGGTTAAATATCAACTCGGCGTTGTCTCGTTGATATAATCTTTCATCATTCACCTCATGCCATTATTTGTAACGTTACACGAATATAAAACATTAAATATTTATCGAAATAGATTCCTGTCATTTGAATCAAATAAAAAGTATTCATGGCCTTGCCCTACATTATTCATTATTGATTAAAACAGTAAGATTTGTTTTCTAATAATATTATATTAAATGTTATATTTATATGAATTTTTTAAACACACCTACTTTAGTATTAATTATGTCAACAAATGACCAAACAATCCTAGGCCCAGCAAGGCTAAAACGCCTAGGCTAGGCCTAGCCTAATACTAACAGGCCTAGGAGAACGTTTTGCTAGAAAAACTGCAGCCATCGAATTAAATTGCCAGACTCATACAGAGTACATGGTGTTGAACCTACAATCGGTAAAAAGCCATGAAGATTGCCGTTCTGCAATGCAGTCTTTGTAACAAACACGCACAGTTTTGCATTTTAACTGAATAACAAGAACATTTAAATGACGTTTGTTTCTGTAGCTCATAATATATCCTAACATATTTAACAGGTTAATTTAAAACAAAAAATCAAACAAACTAAGTCGAAATCAATTTTTTTTAAACTAGAAAACCGATTGATTGATTTACTGATAATATACGAATAATTACGACGGGTTGTTTGACATCGTTTTATTTGATTTTTTTTTAAATTGTGTACAATTATATTTTAAAGATGTATTAGGCCTACATTTATAGATAATGATTTTACTCCCCAAAGAAAGAGATCTTACATTATTAGATACATTTATTCTCAAAGAGATAAAGTTTAATGTTCCTCTTTCCATGGTTTATACCTTTATTAAATTATGAAATCTGTATCTACTTTTACAAGTTGTACTTAACCTATCAATGATGTCAAATAAATATTTATTAACATAATAATGTTGAAAACTGTTTCGGTTTTTGTATTAGGCTGGTAGGCAGATTTGTCTTAGTTTATAATTGGTTTGTATTTTTTAAATCATAATATTAGTAGATTGAAGGAGCCCAGAATATGTTTAAACATTTGATAATATTAGTAAATCTAAGAAGCCCAGAAAATGTTTAAACATTGGCGCAGGGACACCCAAAATTCAGAGTATACATTTTATTCATGTGAAATGTCGTATCGTATCGTTTCCTTCCTATACAATGAGATCAAAATGGAATGACAGCAGGAAAAGAAACTCTTAAAGTCAGCTGCAGTTCTTTGCTTTAACCATGTAAGGCTGAAAATAAAAATGTTTCTAATGAGTTTGAAGACTGAAGATAAGAAGTTTGTTATGATATTCATTATTCCTGGTAGGCAGATTTTCAGAGTTTGTGACTGGTTGGTTGTAAATTGCAAATGATGGCAATTTTCTTATTAACAGTAGTACAATGTAAAGGAGATCCAAAATTCTGTCATTAAAATGTGAAGAGAAATTTAGATTCTAGACCTAAATTTAAAACAAACGAGAAAAAAATTCAATCAAAATGATATACTAATAACATTCTGTTAAACATAATATACTTTTGTCATATTCTTTTCAAAGATAATGCAGACTGTAATATTTTGTTATAAGCATTCTGAGACACAATTTAAACACATAATATAAAAAGTTACAACGATAGTACTGATTATTATTAATACTAGATGGTATGTTCGCTTCGCTCGCTTACCATCTAGGTCGTGCCCACATATGGTTATCGAATACACAGTAATTTCAACGTAGCAAAACTGGCGATTTCAAATGTACGTACCGCAGGATTATAATACATTGTCGTTTACAGAAACAAATAAATAGACACGAGGATTTATGTAGTCAACTAAAATTAGCACCCTGGAAATTACTTCCGAAGGAGAAACTTACCAAAATGAGTCCAAATTTTCGATTTGGACTCATTTAAAAAACCCAATTTGTGTTTTGTATGTAACATTAGGGATGAGGGATGGTGAAGCGAATAGGTACAAAGTAACGAAATATTTTTTTCATGTTTTATAGGGCTATAAATACTATACCTGTAAATACAGTGAAACATTTGCGATAAATAATACTTTTTAAAAACTGTCAATGTCATAATCGATTGAAATATTAAAGTACGTGTCACGATACACCACTACGACGTTTATATTGTTGGTAATTATTAATTAATACAAACGTTGAGAAGGAACTGTCAGTAAAAAGTTTATTGGTATATAATAATGTGTTTATATATCTAACAGTAGAGCCTATCCACAATCTCAGTAATAAAGTTTATTTGTATATATTTTTATATTAAATCTAACAGTACGAACATTCACAGTAAGAAATGAGGAAGTTTATTCTCAAAAGGCCCATATAGTTACCTACCGCATGTGTTTAACGAAGGGCTGATAAATTCACCCACTTGTGTTAACCAAACTCTGTCAGACTGAGAGATTGGGATGTTCCATTCATCGCAAATCAATACATTTGAATAAACGTATATTAAATCTATCAAAATAGTATTTTTTAAAGAAAATCGGCCTGTCTTCAACATTATGATGCTGTACTCTAGCTGTTCAACCAATTTTCAGCCATTATAAACAATTATCGTAGGAGAAGATAGCAAAATGCGAAGCTTCCTCGCATTTTTGTGGCGGGTATTTTTCCAAGATGGACATCCATTAGACAGTGTATACCACGAACGGATAACACCCCTATTTGGGGCAAATCGTTGAACCTAAATTCAATTCGTTTTAATCGTCAATAACTAATTATCTAACTTAATTTAATTAGTAAGCAGGGTTACATCAGGTTGTTAAAATCAATACCGAAAGTACGAACCAACTTTATTTACCATAGAGTACAAATTCTAAAAGTAAGGTGCGATTTACCGAATTTTGCCCTTACGTAAATTTATATATAGATTATTATTATTATTGTTAATAACATTATTACTATGCTACGTCCGCAATAGTAAAAGTATACAGTTATTGTATCTTATACAATATAATTAGGCCTACTGGCCTTAATTTATATTTTTGAAGAAAAGATGAATCATTTTATAATAATTTCCTGAAAAGGGATTTGAATTATTATGCAGGCGAGATACGAATTTTGTTTTCGTACATAAGTTATGGAATCCTTATGTGAAGGAGGAATATATAACATAACATAACCCTCTAAATAATCTCTCTCACTATAAAATAAAAATAAATTGCTCATTGGTTTCGAACCCTATACATCGACATGCAAAGTTCATAGTCTAAACATTTTGACTACGCAGACGGCGCATTTGCATTAATGGCGAATTGTAGTCAGATCTTAGGTCATTTGGGTAAAACCCTGTTAGTGTTTCAAAGATGTCAAATAAATCTTTAAATACTGTAATATAGTTTCATGTTGAAATAAGTTTGTTGTCATGCTAATCTTTATTTCTGGTAGGCAGATTATCCTAATTTGTGATTGGTTGGTTGTAAATTAAAAACAATGGCAATTTTCCAATAAGCAACGTAATGTAGCTCGGATATCCTAAAATATTAAACAGGTTAAGAGTATAACTGTAATATTATTAAGATTAGAAGTGTGTTGTCATGCTTTTCTTTATATCTGGTAGGCAGATTATCCTAGTTTGTGATTGGTTGGTTGTAAATTAAAAACAGTGGCAATTTTCCAATAAGCAACGTAAAGTAGATCAGATATCTTGAAATATTAAACATGTATAACTGTAATAATGTTTTGTTTGCCATCCTATGCTTTAATCTTAGTAGGCAGATGAACCTAAATTGGTGTGATTGGTTATTTGTAATTGCAAATGAAATTTTCTTTTAGTAAACAGTATATAAAGCAGCATTTTTAAACAGATGAAAAATATAGAATAAAATATGATTGGCCTACTAGACCTAAGTTTAGCATATCTAAACAACAATTCTTTTCTTACAAAAAATTATACATTGCCTATTAGTATAGAAAGAATTATGAACATCTGAATTGTATTTTTCGAAATTTAGGGTCTAAAACATCGCCGAAAAAAATCTTTTTTAACCACGAAAAAGGAAACTAATTGCATCTTAAGTCGGCAATTGTATGAACTATGCCATTTTTCGATAAAACTTGTTAAACTGTTTGTAACCTTTCAATTATGTCAAATAAAAGTTTATTTAATGATGATGAGGAGTCAATAATGTTGTTGCTGGCAATTTTATTCCGAGTCGAAAACATTATCTACTTTTACAACTTTTTGAACTAATTAACCTTTCAATGATGTCAAATAAATGTTTATTAAATGAAGTTTAAAACTGTTTCAGTTTTTGTGTTTACTTTATTCCTGGTGGGAATTCTATCGTGATGGCAGTTGTAGTCCGTTGTTCAAGGTTATAATGTCAAAAATGTCTTTTAACAACGTATAATCAAGATACTAGATAATCAAGTTCATCAATTTTTCAAATTACTTTACTTTTACTTTACTTATTACTGACAGAAAGTAACCAGTACGACATAATGAAGAAAGCAATATTACAAAGGTATGACATAACTGAAGCGACATATAAATAAACAAAGATTTAGGTCAATTAAAAAGTAAAGTGAAGAAAGTTATAGAGAAGTGTATGTTAGATTGAAAGATTTATTTACCAAGTGGGCTAAGTCCGCTGATAAATGCAAAGATGATTTAGCTGAAATTGTTATTTTAGAGCAATTGATAAATGCCCACATGGGTACACATTTGGGTTAAAGAACATAAACCAGATTCTGGATTAAATGGTGCGGAAATGGCAGATAATTATTTTCAAGCCTAGAAAAGGTATCGATTTTTTAGATAATAGAAACAACCAGGAGAAAACAGTGAAAGGCATTCCTGATGTTGACATTAAGCGTAATAATAATCCCCCTGATAACTTTCACAATCTGACGCTAGACAACCTCTCGTTTGTAGACGGTACACAATAAGTAGGCCATATTGAACGATTTTGTCGTAGTAAGGATGGCTTTTTGTCGAAAAAACCATGTACACCTTAGATTTGTAGAAGCCTAGTTGAAGGATGTGATTGTGAAATTCTGATAAATTCTGGATGTGATATGACAGATGTTCATTCTGATTTAGTAGCGACTACACTAATTAATTTTAAAAACAACTAAAAACCTGGGACCTGTAATCCTTGGTAGGGACCCTGACGGATACTTTCCCTCCGGGTCAAAGGGATCCAGAAACTCATGGTGGCCAGGGGCGCTCATCTTCCTGTTCAGGACTATTCCCGATGATTACCCAACCTATTTACATTTAAAATTAAAATTAAACATCAAGACATATAACTTAATCAACTTAATGACTACTGGACATAGTAGTTATTGTCTTCTATAAAAGATGCTGGAAGCACTTCCTTATATAGTCTTCTCGGTCTAGTTGACTAGCGTTTATAGTTATGTGAAGTATACTTGGGCTCGGTCTTCCTATCAATTAACGTTTTTGGTCATAAAATGTAAGAACTTTGCAGGGATCATAGTTTTGTCTCCGAATACATTGTGAAATCCAGTTAGATTGCTGTTGTTGGTATAATTTAAATACTGATATCATGTTGGTTATTGCGTAGAGCCTCTGGTTATTGACAACGTACCGCCAATCAGTTTCCTGTTGTTCTTTTTTTTTCTCAAACTCTATTTATTTTATACATGACCAGGTCCAAGCCTATCCTACTGCATTCGTCAATGTTAAGGTTAATAACAAAGACCACAATTTGTTTGTTGGCGTTTGCAGCGATTTGCCAAGAGATGTAATTCTTGGTAGGGACTTATTTTGGAGACTTATTAGGGAAGGGGAATCCGTATCATGATAGGCGTAGTTGCCACTAGAGATCAGAATAGAAAAGGAAAACTAAGAGATGAAAACAAATTAAATGCGGAAAAGGCTTCTGGGGTTTTTTCACGTCAGATGGTTAGATGATGTGGTTAATTTCCAAGAAGAATTTGGACATATAGATGGCCAACTCCTCAGTGACAACCCTTCCAAGAAAAAAGTTCATAAACCAGAAGTGAAAAATGAAAAGTTAGGAAAGAGTTTGCAAAAACAAAGGAAGCTAAATCTTTCCAAAACAGTGAATTAGACATTTTAGATATTGGCAGAGATAAAATTAAGGATTATCAGGTTAAGGATAGAACTTTAATCCCACTTCGAGAACAGATGTTAGTACAGAAAGATGACTATGCTATACAGATAAATCTGTAAGGATGGAATAGTATTTAGGCAGGTTTTTACTAAACACCAGCCAGAATCAATAGAGCAATAGTAGTTCTATGTGTCTCACATGATATTTCTTTGGCAGGTCATTTAGGTAGAAACAAGACATTAGATAGGATAGAGCAAAGATTATTTTGGCCTGGTACTAGAAAGGATGTGAAGGCCCGGACCATTTCTATGCCGATAATCAGTGCACCATTCCGCTGAATCGATATGGACATTGTTGGTCTATTAGCACAGAGTAAGTCCGGAAATAAATATTTCTTGGTTATATGTGATTATACAACTCGATAATGAAGCTTCAGAGAAAGCGGATATGAGTTGATTAAATAATTTTCCAAAGTTCCGTAGGGGTACCAACAGAAATGTTAACCGATCAAGGCTCTAACTTTACCTCTAAGTGGTTGAGTCAGTTTTATAAGTTATTTTCAATTAAGGGCTTGGCTACTTCTCCCTACCATCAACAAACCGATGGATTAGTGGAAAGATTCAATGGTACCCTAAATAATATGATTAGGAAATTTTTTAGGATGATCTTCGAGGATGGGATAAATTGCTTCAGTACCTATTATTTGCTTATAGGGAGGTACCGAAGGAGTCTTTTGAATTATAGTATAGCTGGAAGGTACGAGGTCCATTTGATGTAATGAAAGAAATGTGGACAGGCACGGTGACAAGTCCTCAGAGCGTGGTTTCACACGTTGTTAAGATAAGAGTTAATGAGAATAACTAAGATCTAGTCCAGGAAAACATTGAACTAATCCTAATTAAGGTAAAAACAAACATATGATTAGAAATCTGTTTGTAAAGAATTTAGTCCAGGTGATAAAGTTCTATTATTCTTACCATCTAGTAACGATGCCTTATAGGAAAAATGTCAAGGTCCATACAAGGAAGGAAACTAGGTCCAGTAAACTATGAGGTGGAAACTAATGATAAACGGAAAAAGTCAAAAGTCTACCACGTATATCTTTAAAACAATTTTATCGTAGCACTATGGAGGTTATGCTGGCTATAAATGATGTAACTGGACTTATTTAACCTTATATTCTGGTAAAGGATTAGATGAAGCTCAGTTTTCAGATTTAGCAGAGGTGTTTTATGAATTGTACTCAGTGTTACAGGATAAGCCAGGAAAAACTATTGTAACAAAGCATGATATTGTAATGAACTGAGGGGTACACCCAGTTAGATTAAAACCTTACACAATTCCTCAAGCTAAGTTAGGCAATATTCTATGTGGGAACTTTGGGTAATAGAAGAGTCTCACATTCCCTGGTCCTCTCCTTATATCATGGTACCAAAGCCGGATAGAACAGCTCGCTTTTGCGTAAATTACAAAAAAAAAAGTGAATAGTTTGAGCAAGATTGATGCATAACCAATGCCTCGAATAGATAAATTAATAGGCAGGGTTGGTCCTGTTAAATTTATAACGAAGTTAGATTTATGTAAAATTACTGGCAGGTTCCCTTAACTGAACGGTCAAAACCATATACAGCTTTTTCAACACCAATGGGTTTGCACGAATTTAAGTATTTACCATTTGGCTTGCATGGGGTTCCTGCAACGTTTAAAAAATGATGGATCAACTGTTGCGTAAGAAAGAATATTATGCAGCAGATTATATGGATGATCTGGTAATATTTAGTCCAAATCGGGAAAGTCATATCCATCATATTAGGGACATTTTCAGACCCTTAGGCAAGCTACTGTAATCTGACAGTCAAACCTGCAAAATGTAGTTTCGCATATATATAGTAAAGTGCATTATTTAGGGTATGTAGTTGGAGAGGGGATGATACGTCCTCAAAAGACTACGGTAGAAGCGGTAGTACATTGGGAACAACCTAAAACTACGAAGGATGTTAAATCTTTTCTTGGCTTGACAGGGTACTACCGAAAGTTTACTCCTAATTATGCTGAAATTGCAGCACCTCTAACTGATCTGACGGGAAAAAAACATCCTGATAAAATAAATGGACGCCTGAGTGCGAGGACCACTTATAAAGTTAAAACCCTGTGTTACGAAACCCCGACTTTAATGCAGAGTTTATACTGCAAACAAATGCGTCAGATAAAGGGTTATGTGCAGTGCTTATGTCAACTAGGTCCTGATGGTACTGACCATCCAGTATTGTATCTTAGTCGTAAGTTGTTCCCAAGGGAACGGAATTATGCAACTGTAGAGAAAGTGCTTAGCTATAAGGTGGGCTGTCAAATATTATTATCTAACATGAAGAAAATGTAAGTTACTGACCATCAACCACTGAAATGGTTGGTTGATATGAAAGAAACAAACAAAAGACTAACTAGATGGAGTCTTGATTTACAACCGTGTTGCTTTACTGTTGTACATAGAAGGGTATTTATAATGGTAATGCTGACGGATTGTCACATTCAAAAAATAAATTTTATTTTTGTATATCCCTATGAGAAGAAGTATAATATGTCAATTAATAAAATGTGTATACTCGTTTCATGGTTATACCTGAAATGAGTATTTACTTTATGACTTGGTAACCTTTAAAAGATGTCAAATGAATGTTCTGATCATGTACTGATGTTGAATGAAGACTGCTATATAATTGTTTCAGTTCTAATCGTATCATTATTTATTTATAACTTTCGTAACCTTTCAAAGATGTCAAATAAATGTTTATGTAATGATTATATAACTGTTTCAGTTCCTTATCATTCTATATTTAATACGTGGTACTAGGCAGATTGTCCTGGAATATGACTGGTAGGTTGATTTTGGATTAACAATAATGTGTAGACGTGACTGGGCAAAACAGAAAGCTCTGTTCTTTATGATTAGTTGATATTATGACCTTCCTCATGTTATATGACCGAAATCCAATCAATAATCAACAGTAAAGCGCCTACATAATTCTAACTAGCTAGACTAGAACGGCAATAATACCATTACGAAACGATCGTCATGACAATTGAAACTAATCTAGGCCAATTCTGATTTTACCAACGATTGTTGTAAAGTTGTTTTCATTCAAAATAATACAAAAGATCTAAAGGTAATTACATTTTTTTTGGCCTAAATTGGTATGTAAATCTCTCCAAACAGCCATGGCTACAGTCGTGTGTTCAAATTTTAGTTAGTGTTTACCGACCGACCGACCAACAGACCGACTAACCATCCGACCAACCGACCGACATAGTGAACTGTAGAGTAGAGTAACTACAGTGGATGCTGCAATTTTCTTGAAAGAAGAAGGTGTTAGATGAAAAAGGAACTCTTATAGATTATCAGAAGAGGGGCAAGAAGAGAAAACCAAGGGATGGAAAGAGAAATCCATACATGGAGATTCTTGTAGAACAGAAATCGGGCAAAAATAGTGCATATTAAGGTTTAAGCACGTAATTGTATTGCAATATGATGAAATATGCCCTGAATTTTATGAGTACCACATTTTATTTAATTGTGATTCATGCTTGTAAAGATATGATTACAAACGTGATTTCGTTAAATTGTGCGACGGTAGACCGCGTAGTTCTTAATTGCGCACCGTGAAAACATAACCACATCGATTCTTGGCCATAAGGATGGACTGTAAAACATTGACTTAACTAGATTAAACTGATATCAAGACAAGGCCATATACAAGTTGGTGTTTACCAACCAACCGACCAACCAAACGACCGACCAACATAGTGAGCTGTAGAGTCGCTTTGCACGCGACTAAAAATCCGTCGCGATACGAGAGTTAAAGTTTGTAATTGTATAGGTGGCGCTGTTGGATTTTAAGTTTAGAATAACAGCAATGGTTGTAAAAATGCTTTTCGTACCCGAAAAATTGAGAAAATAGTACTATTGAACAACCGTTCAATAGTTCGTATTGCACGTCATGTCACCATAATGTTTTATATAGCGTATACGAAACTAGAGGATGAGTGGAATTATGGGCAGTCGTGTAAACACGGTTAAATTAAACAAATTTGGTTTTGATGATATCTGCATGCATTCTGCGGTGTCTATAGTGTTTCGTATTTATCTTTGATTGCTGCGCAGCGTCGCCAAAGCGGTATCCGAGAACATTGGGTCCAAGAGTTGTATATTAAAAATAAAATATCGACGCAATATCGCTGCGTCACTCAATAGTGACAATAACACTTGATTTAAAAAGTATAGAAAGAGGAAAGGGGTTTTGGAAATTTAATAATTCACTTCTCCATGACCAAGATTATGTTACACTCATAAATGAAATTATAGAAAATACGACGAGTGGAGCACCTGGGATAATCTTCTGTAACATAGAATTGTATTACTCTATATCCTGACTTGATGTGCACAACTATATTTATTTTATAAGAAGGTGTTTATATAGGAGAATTCATTAAGTATAATTTTTCTATTTTTTCTCTGTCTGCTTTTTTTTTGGTATTTCAATGTATTAAAGGAAAAAAAAAATAAATAAAAAATATCGCTTTGTCATAGTCGGTATACTTTGTTTGCCAATACTTAACAGCTTATATAACGTCACTTTTTTCAGTATTATTAAGTTTTATGGTACTTGAATGTAATTGGTTGAATGCTCTGAGAACACTTGCTCATGAAGCTATAAAATGCCTTGCAAAGGGAAAAATATAAGACTTTAGCAAGTTTAGCCATTCAAGAATAGCAGCATACCGAGCAAAGCCATTTAACAAAGTTCTAAGATCAAAACTGAATTTGATTTAACATTTAGTCAAGTTACTTCTTAAATAAAAAGTAAGTAGTATCTTTATATTTATTAGATTACGTTTGGTTTTTCTTTGTTAATTCATTGCTGTACAATTCCTTTTGTTTTCTTTGAAATGCTATACATTTCTTAATTTCATAAGAAGAATTTGAATGTATGGAAATAAATCATTTAAAAACATATTATATTTTGGTTCTCTATTCAATTCAGTTGTAGGCCTGTATTGACTTCTTCAAGCTGCGCCTAATGAGCAATCGTTTCACCCGCAACAATATTTTTCATTTTATTTAAGTGATTTTATACTTTATCAATTGATGTTATTTTCAACCAATGCCTAGAAAGTAAATGTTAGTAATAATAATAATAATAACACCTATAATAACTATAATAATAATAATACAGTTTTTTTTTAAAATATGAGTTAGTAGGCCTAATAATCATACATTTCATTTAAAAAAAAATTATTATATGTTACACATAAGTTTATAATAATATAAAGTATTTCGTAAATAGCTCTATAATTATATATAACTAGATGGTCCATCTAGGTCATGCCCACAGATGGTTCTCGAATACACAGTAATTTCAATGTAAACTGGCGATTTCAAACATAGGACTAAACTATATTGTTGTCTACAGAAACGAATAAATAGACACGATAATTTATGTTGTCAACTGATATTTGCACCCATGGAATTACTTCCGAAAGAGAAAATTGTCACAAAGGGAGTCCACATTTTTTATTTGGCTTCATTTAAACAAAAAAACCAATTTCAGTTTTGTATGACTATTATGGTTGAGGGATGGGTAGGAACAATTTGTAAATATTATTATTCTTTATCGACTCAGTAACGAAATATTTGTTCATGTTTTATAGGTCTATAAGAGTAATATACCACTATATACAGTAACACTTGCGCTTTAATACTTTGTTAAAACTGTCACTGTCATAGTCGATTTAAATAGTAAAGTACATGTAACGATACACCACAACGACGTATTTTTATTTATTATTCTTATTTTTTTTTTATTATTGATTGATACAAACGTTGAGAAGCAACTGTCAGTATAAAGTTTATTTGTGTATTATGTGTCTATATATGTAACAGTAGGGCCTACCCACACTCACAGTAATAACGTTTTATTTTTATGTGTTTATATACCTAACAGTACACAGACTTAATATTCAAATTGCGACCAAAATGTTTAATACGTATTTACAGTATTGTCAAAGTATTGCAATACTATATCCTAAAGGGTTTTAAGTTTATCTCTCTAGGCCCTATAAATTTACTTTTGATAGACCAAATAATTAATACGAGAGATTGTTCCATTCATCACAAATCAACATTTGTATAAAAGTATTTTAAATCTATTAAAAAAATTTTTTTTAAAGAAAATCGGCCTGTCTTCACCATTATGATGCTGTACTTAATCTGTTCAACCGTTTTTAGTCGCGTGGATGCAACTCTATAGTTCACTATGTCGGTCGGTCTGTCGGTCTGTTTGTCTGTCCGGTATCACTATGCGTTTTAGCACGTGACTTATGGCTGTTGGCCTTGTTCAGCTATTAAAAACAATTATCGTAGAAGGAGATAGGTAAATGCGAAAAACCATCCTCGTATTATTTTTCCCTCTGGAAGCAGACATTCATGTAACGTAGAACTATTTAAAATTCACCGCAAACAAATTGACAAAGTTGAAAAATAGAAATTTACAGGTTGTATCTGTGACGCGTATCGAGAATTTCAGCTAAATTATGTATTGATAGATGATAGAAGACTAATAATAAATAAATAATTAGCAGTTACCCGTAGCAGTAATATGCCTTAATATGTGGTTGTATATTAATTTGCATTGGAGGAGTAAGTATAATAAAGCGCACTCTTTCTTGATAAAATTACTCTGACAAATTATGGAGAAAAAAAATAACAAATTGTATTAAGAATGAAATTCGGAACTATCTACGTTCATTGTTTTTATTATACACGATCTTTTCCTTGAAATATCTGTAAGCTAAAAAATGCAATATTGAATATGGGACTTTGAAATAAAAGACATGTACGTAGAAGTCTGTCAATCAGTCGGCAGTTTAAAACATTTCAATGATAAAATATTATCGATTGTTAAATTTATAGAAATAAGATGTGAAGTATTTGAATAATAAAACTACAGCTGCTTACGAACTTAAAATCAACATAAAAAGTGAACATGGTGGTAGTCAAAATTAGATGATGCGCTCAGATAATAACGAAAGTATAAAATATCAAACTATATATTTTGTGAGAGCTCTGTTTTAATTATGCCCAGAAATAGTGATGTGTATTTAATGAGTCACATTTACTTATAGAAAAAATAAAACTCGACATAAAGCGAGTGAAAAATGCACGGCTGCGGAAACATTATACAAATTACCTTATATTGCTCACACATATTATAAATGAATTGTTTTCCTTAATGTTGGTGGTAATGTGTTTCCGTGGTCTAGTTTTGTTGCTTTAAGCGGTGACACTCATAATTTACGCATTTCGCGGAACTCGACTGTACTGAGCATAATACTAATGACCATGGCGCACTGTGCTGATCTTGATTTACGAAATACATTATGTTCCAGGGATACGTGCAATTATTAAGAAACCTTATTAGAAATGTATTTTTTCGTAGTAATTATAAACAATATTGTTAAATTTAGTACTGTCAAAAATTAAGTACTGTAACATGATTGCTTTACTTCATATAATAAGATGACATAATCAGTCTGTGTTGATATATCAACGTGTTGGTGACCTAACTCGTCCAAAGTGACGAGTTCAAAGGTACTTTTAATTACTAGTTATATTTGTATTTATTCTTTGTTTATAAATGGTTATCTTGTTGTGAAGCGCTTCGTACTTCAATTCAATTCAATTCAATTCAAAGCAACATTTATTTTCTCCTTTCATATACAAAATAGATTTCAGTGATCAATAAATATGTAAACAAAATTTGAAAGAAGAAGGTACACGCCCAGAAAGATGAAAAACACATCTTGTGGAGGACGTACCTATTACAGACACAGACAATGAAAATTTATAAAATAAAAAAAAAAAAAAAATAACTAAAAATAAAAAAAATAAATAAAAAAAAAAATTGACCGAGAAAAAGTTAATATTTGGCAATAAGGTGACTTTTAAGTTTAGATAAAAATGATTTACTAGAAACAGAGTTTAAGATGGGGAGTGGCAGATCGTTCCAAAAAGTGGGTCCGGAATACCTAATGTTGTGTTGAAAGTGGTTGGTTTTATGGGTTGGAATATGTAATTTTGAACAAATACGGGTATTATGATAATGAATTGAAGAATTTGGAGTGAACATGGAGCAGAGATGTTTGGGAAGGTTGGAATTAATAGAAGAAAAGATGAACGAGCCTTGTTGGGTTAGATTGATATCGGAGAGTTTGAGAAGATTAAGCTTTGAAAAAAGATGAGATGAATGAGACAGGGGTGGGGCGCCAGATATAACCCTGATGGCCTTTTTTTGAAGAGTTTGAAGTTTTTTAATACTGGAAGGATAAGAGTTGCACCAGACAATATTGCAATAGTTAAGATAAGGCAGGATGAGGGAGCAGTACAGGATACAAAGAATGTTAGGGGGTGAAAAAGAAGAAAGTCTAGTGATGATGCCAAGACTTTTTGAAATTTTATTCTCAACAAAATTGATGTGATTTTTCCATGAAAGTCGACTGTCAAGATGAACTCCTGATGTGTATTATTTGATTTATTGAGCAGGGAATTAATTGATTTCCAAGTTGCCTTAATATCATTTTTGTGTTTGAGAAACGTTTTGTGAAAATGATTTTTTTTTGCAGCTTTAATTGTAGTATTTAATTTATTACGGAATTGTTTAAAGGCTGTTTCATTTTTTTGGGTGGGACAATGGATAAATTTAGAGTACAGTTTATGTTTGTGTTTAATTGAATTAAGTAGGCCATTAGACATCCATGACTTTAATTTATTATTTTTTTTTTCGTTTTTGAGGAGAGGAAAGTGTTTATCATATATTGATTTTAATATAAGTTCAAAGTGTGAATAAGCCTTATTTGGGTCATCAGTGTTAATAACATCAGTCCAATGTTGGGTGGAAATTTCAAGACGAAAGTTTGCCAGTGAAGTAAGGTTAAATTTTCTAAAAGATAATTTTCTTGAGATAATCCATAATCCTGTATAATGCATGGCAAGCCACGTCCGCCAAAATTCCCAAATCGATACCATTCACAATGCATTCATAATAAACCCAAACCAGTCATTTACAAACCTAAATCACTCACCGTCTTGCCAAACAAGTTGTTATATCATGAAAATCAATTTATTGTCAAGTAAATTTAACCATTCATTCAAGTCAAATCGGTCTTCGTGAAGAAGTCAAATGATTCATCGCCAGACCAGACCAGATATCGTTAAACCAAACCAATCATCATGAGGTTCAAGCTATTCAAACAAATGGTTTGGCTAGACGGCGAATGACTTATTTTTACGTTGAATTTTTAAATGAATGGTTTGGATTGGTTATGAATGCATTGATGGTAAATGGTATGGACTGAGGACTTTTGTCGGACTTGGCTTGCCATGTAATTGTTCATACATGAACAGATTAGTTTTTCGTTACTTGGGCCAGTCAAATATTGAATGTGTGTGTTTGAAATAGTATAAGAAAACATGAGCATCAGGAAGAGTGTTATTTAGCATAAGTTATATAGGCAAGGGATGACAAGTGATTAGTTACAAGTAAGGGGTTCTATGAACCTTGAATGGGGGAAAATTTTTCACAAAATATAGTTTCTCTTAGGCCTTCTTTTCTGTTATTGTGAACAATGTAGGCCTATGAATCAATTATTATTATTTATTTAGTTTTAGCTGTTGCCATCACTTCGCTAACACTAATGATAATGTTTACATACGTACAATTTTGCCTAATAAATATTCATATGCTTTATTATTATTCATTAAACTCTTGTATATAGCGCTTAACGCTAAAATCTCAGTAATAACAGATCCATGATATTTTGTTCATTTATATTTCAATAATAAAAACAGCAGAATGCTGCAAACAGGAATTGTTTTCCATTTATAAAACGTAGAGTAAATATCATAGTAAATATTATTTTGTTTAAAATATTTTAGTTTACTAAAAAATATAAATATGATTAACGTTTTTTTTCATATCAATTTTTAGGATGGGCAGCACAGACAGCATTCCGATTGTAAGCCAGGTCAAGTCTCTTATTCAAGTGATTTCAGGGGATAAAGAAGGTGCAAAGAGAACTCAGGAACACTTTCTCCACACTTTTCCTGTTTTGTCACAGATCACTTCAGCCGTACAAGCCATTGAAGGAGACTCAAAGGGTGCTAAAGAGACACAGGAAGAGTTTGCTGAAAGTTTAGGGCATTTTGCTGATGGAATTCCCGTTATTGGTCATACACAGCAAAATTTGAAATTCTAAGCAAGAAAAAAAAATCTTGTTTTAAGAAAAAATTCTTAAAATAAGTATTTTTTTTCTTGTCAAGATTTAAAATTACTTAAAACAAGAAATAATTTTCTAGAAAAGACACATTTTCTTAAATTAAGTTTTGCAATATTCTTGAAAATGCTTATTACAAGAAATATTTTACTTAAAATAAGAAGTCAATATCATTCTCTTCTTATTAAGAATAGTTTTGCTTAAAACAAGATTTGAAAATACTTAATTTGAAAAGTATTTTACTTAAAATAAGAAATCTATATTATATTTATCCCTATCAAGAATAATTTTTCTTAAATCAAGATTGATGAATTATAAAAATTACTTAAAACAATCAATATTTTTCTAGGTAAGACAAAGTTTCTTAAATTAGGTTTCGCAATAGTCTTGAAAATACTTGTTTTGAGAAATATTTTACTTAAAATAAGAAGTCAATTTCACACTACCCTTATCAAGATTATTTTTACTTGAATCAAGATTCGCAATATTCTTGAAAATGCTTATTACAAGAAATATTTTACTTAAAATAAGAAGTCAATATCATTCTCTTCTTATTAAGAATAGTTTTGCTTAAAACAAGATTTGAAAATACTTAATTTGAAAAGTATTTTACTTAAAATAAGAAATCAATATTATATTTATCCCTATCAAGAATAATTTTTCTTAAATCAAGATTGATGAATTCTAAAAATTACTTAAAACAATAAATATTTTTCTAGGTAAGACAAAGTTTCTTAAATTAGGTTTCGCAATATTCTTAAAAATACTTATTTTGAGAAATGTTTTACTTAAAATAAGAAGTCAATATCATACTATCTTATCAAGACTATTTTTGCTTAAATTGAGATTCGCAATATTTTAAAAAATACTTATTTTGAGAAATGTTTTACTTAAAATAAGAAGTCAATATCATACTATCTTATCAAGACTATTTTTACTTGAATCAAGATTCGCAATATTCTTAAAAATACTTATTTCGAGAAATGTTTTACTTAAAATAAGAAGTCAATATCATACTATCTTATCAAGACTATTTTTGCTTAAATTGAGATTCGCAATATTTTAAAAAATACTTATTTTGAAAAATGTTTTACTTAAAATAAGAAGTCAATATCATACTATCCTATCAAGACTATTTTTGCTTGAATTCAGATTCGCAATATTCTGATTTTGAGAAATGTTTTACTTAAAATAAGAAGTCAATATCATACTATCTTATCAAGACTATTTTTACTTGAATCAAGATTCACAATATTCTTTAAAATACTTATTTTGAGAAATGTTTTACTTAAAATAAGAAGTCAATATCATACTATCTTATCAAGACTATTTTTGCTTAAATTGAGATTCGCAATATTTTAAAAAATACTTATTTTGAAAAATGTTTTACTTAAAATAAGAAGTCAATATCATACTATCCTATCAAGACTATTTTTGCTTGAATTCAGATTCGCAATATTCTGATTTTGAGAAATGTTTTACTTAAAATAAGAAGTCAATATCATACTATCTTATCAAGACTATTTTTACTTGAATCAAGATTCGCAATATTCTTTAAAATACTTATTTTGAGAAATGTTTTACTTAAAATAAGAAGTCAATATCATACTATCTTATCAAGACTATTTTTGCTTAAATTGAGATTCGCAATATTTTAAAAAATACTTATTTTGAGAAATGTTTTACTTAAGATAAGAAGTCAATATCATACTATATCCTATCAAGACTATTTTTGCTTGAATTGAAGTCAATTCTATTTTAATATTCTGAAAAATACTTATTTTGAGAAATGTTTTACTTAAAATAGATTGTCATCCTTATATTCACACAACGGTAGAGCAGTTAGCACTTCAGTTTCAACTGATGAAAGAATCTGGGTAATCAAACTGTTTGTGCTTTGAATAATCGATTGCACTGCAACCTAAAGAAAATAATATTGATTTAATATTTTTTATATTCAAGTTTTAATATGTTTAAAAACTAAGTTGTGCTTTAGTTGGGGAGCTATGCAGCCTAACAAAAAAAATGTTATTTGTAACAATGAAATTGGTCACAAAAAATGCAACATAAACTTAGAGTGTATAATGCCTAGGCCTAGGCCTAGTACCCAAGTCCTATAGTTACTATAGCTAATAGTCCTGTATAATAACAGTACCAGCAAGGCCTAGGAAATAGACGTATTTCTCTAATAAAAAATAGTTTAAAATGCATAATTGTTGTAATTTTAAAGCAAAATGGCTTACCTGTGGAATCTTGTTTCTCTCCTTTAATTTTAGTAGAAAGAAATCAGCATTTTTTATACTATTATCTGCTTGTTCATCCTCTAGTTAGTAGGCCTTCTTGCTGAGCATCAACAAGATAATTAATATTAAACAATCATTAACAGTATAACAATACTAGAATTATCACTACTACTATCGTCAGTTGATAAATCATCCCCGTTATAATAGTTTTTTTCTTCATTAACTTCGTCAGTCTCCTAGTCTAGGCCTAGTTCTACTTCATCCTCAATTGGCATCCTCGTTTTCTCCAGGCATACTTATATACTGATGTTTCCATCGTCAACTGCAGGAGGTTGCCGATTGTTATACTCGTCCTTAAAATGGCGTCTTATGACATGCTTGTAAAACGAATTGTAAATTCCAAAGCTTGCCGGGCAGCGAACCACCAATTCCACATGTTACTCGAAAATTCGGAGTATTTCCATGAATTGAATTATAATGCCTTAGCAAATAGGGTAGCAAATACTGTACCTACTTCAGTTTACTGGCACCAACTTATCGCTTTTTTTCGGACTGCAACAAACATGTGTCATTATTATTGTCTGTCGTATTACTGTTGGTCCAGACGTTTTATAGATTTGCTTTAACCACCATGGAGGTTTATACCTCCATGCTTTAACGTTAAGCAGTATAATGACCTTATACATTCTGGGTAAAAGGCCAGCGATAATAGTTGAAAAACAACACTGTGTGTGGTCGATGACCTAGCTCCCGGCGGGATCATGGCCAACGGTTTTTTAAAGTAATCATTCAAAATCTAGAGTTTGTAAGTACTGTAAAAGACACCTTTCATCGCAATTTATATATTAAATGCTTCAATAGGCCTAGTAAGATTAGTCTAATATAATGTCGAAGGAAGACGCTTTGTTGAAGATCCGAGAAATAGATGAAGAAGTGGCCAACATTTTAACAGGTTCGTAGGCCTAATAATTATATTTTAATCTACCAGCAGTCTAGGCCTAGCCTAGGCTCCTTCCTATTTAGTAATACTGTAGGCCTGGAACTAGTAGGTCTAGGCTAGCCTACTATGCCTGTACTGACGGACAGGTGTATAGGTTTAGCTTAGCATTTTAGTTCAGACATTGACAGAGGGGACAAATATTGTCGGACCTATTTCAGCTAGGTATAAGGAAGGCCTAATAATAGATAATACAATTATAATGTAACAGTAATATTTTGCAATGTAGCCATGAAATATCTACGAAGGATTATATTATATACACATATTCCAATGAGAAATATAATGACATTTAAAAACACTTCTTTATATTTAATTAATTGTACACACTAAGTAATCCCCGAAGTGATCACATCGATATTGAAACTGCATAACTAAAATTGTTATATTAAATTTCTTTTTTTATCTTAAATTATTTGTTAGGTAATTGAAGAAGTTCGAAGGATACTAATTATTACTAGGCAAAGAGGAATGAAATACAAAAGAAAGCTTTTTAAAAAAGTGCTTAGCAAATTTTTCCAAAGAAGAGTATAATATAGTTTATTTTGGTATTTTAAAGAGAAACACCAGTCCTCCATCTGGTAAGTACAGTGTATGTTTTTGTACTTTTATCTATTCATAAATATTTTTATAATGGACCAATGGTAGTGAGGAAAATACGTGTACATATTGTGTACGTATTTTTAACAGCTTGGTTCGACTCAAGCTAGTGTCATGCACTCCTCCCTTTGACAACTAAAATTAAATAAATGACTTATGAATATTAATTTTTGACATATTAATGCTCTCCTGGCCAGCCCACCCTTTCCCCTTCCTTTTACATTGACCACCTACAAAACTGTAGGCTACATTATTAAAAATTTGAGCTACAGTATATCAAGTTTATGTCCATACATTATTCCACTCATTTAAATAAATTTATATAATATAATGTTTTCAATTTGTTATTTTTGGTTAGGTTCAAAGATAACCCATATGTTGTCAAATCTGTCAAACATATTTGTTGGGAAAAACTCATCAAAAAAAGTCTGCCGACCTTGAAGGTATTTAGTGTTTTTTAAAATTTAAAATACAAGTAACATTATGTACATTAAAAAAAAATATCTTAAAGTGTTTTTTTTTAAATCAAATTTATCTTAGCTTAAAATTCGAGGTATATACTATGTTTACAATAATTTATTAAAATCAAACAATTAAACAAAATTTACATTTAATTGTATGATTGTTATTATAAACATTGATACAGAATAAAAACATCAATCAGGATTGAGCACCGTTTTGCCTAAATAGTAATATTAAAAATAAATTTAGACCCTAATAATTTAACTAAAAATAATAGATACAGCCAGGCCTGTCTTTGGGATCGGTATAAACAGGGCAAAGTTTGTGATTAAAAAGTTCAAATGCATATTCCACCCACCCTTATGTCTTATAATGTAAAATTATTCTTACCACCGTTCTAATATTGCGTCATGTTTTTGTGTTTACCGCCCCAGATATAGGACTCTAAAACCACACCGTACCCAATTAGTTGATGATGTTACACATATTTTAAATACAGTAATAACTAAAACTATATTAATCTCTTTTCATTTTTAGGAACATGAATAAAGATCCAGAATCCTGGTCTTCACGCCGATCAGGTAATATGCCGGTATTGCTTTTGGACACAGAAATGGCCTACATTAAAGTTTAGCAAACAATTCTAACTACAAAGAAAGCAAAATTAGATGAGGCTCTAGTTACTCTCCTCTCCACTTTTTACCTTCTGGATTTCGATTATCCAAAATGAAAAGAAGTAGGCCTCACTATCCTTTAACAGTTAGTGATTTGTGATGAAAACACACCTGTACACTTGACAAAGGCTGTTGAATCATCATTAGTATACTACATTAATAAATTTAAAGACACCTAATAGTTTAAAGCCCAGGTGCGGGAGAAGAATTTTACGAAATTTGTATTTTACCATTTTAATGTTTTTAAGTTTTCTTTTGATGGCATTTTATTATTAATAAAAACAAGTTTGTTTTAAAGAAGTTGTATATATTATTGTACCTAATGTCATGTAAATTGTAGTTCTTAATGAAAATAACAGTATTGTTAATATTATGTTTTATAACATTCTTGAATTTATTTGTTTAAGTAAAATATTACTTAAAATGAGTATTCATTTATCGTTCTTAAAATAAATTTTTAGTGATTTATATTTTATAGAATTCTTGTTTCAAGCAATTTTTTTCCCAATATAAGTAAGAATTTACGAATTTTAATTTGATAGAATTCTTGTTTCAAGCAATACTTTTCTTAAAATAAGTAAACATTTACTGGTTTTTATTTGATAGACTTCTTGTTTACTTATTTTAAAAAAAGTTTTGCTTGAAACAAGAATTCTACAAATAAAAATCGGAATATTCTTACTTATTTTAAGAAATATATTGCTTGAAACAAGAAAACTAAAAATATAAATCGGAATATTCTTACTTATTTTAAGAAAAATATTGCTTAAAACAAGAATTCTAAAAAATACAAACCGGAATATTCTTACTTATTTTAAGAAAAATATTGCTTGAAACAAGAATTCTACAAATAAAAATCGGAATATTCTTACTTATTTTAAGAAATATATTGCTTGAAACAAGAATTCAAAAAATACAAATCGGAATATTCTTACTTATTTTAAGAAAAATATTGCTTGAAACAAGAATTCAAAAAATACAAATCGGAATATTCTTACTTATTTTAAGAAAAATATTGCTTGAAACAAGAATTCAAAAAATACAAATCGGAATATTCTTACTTATTTTAAGAAATATATTGCTTGAAACAAGAATATTAAAATTAAAAATCGGAATATTCTTACTTATTTTAAGAAAAATATTGCTTAAAACAAGAATTCTAAAAAATACAAATCGGAATATTCTTACTTATTTTAAGAAAAATATTGCTTGAAACAAGAATTCTACAAATAAAAATCGGAATATTCTTACTTATTTTAAGAAATATTTTGCTTGAAACAAGAATTCAAAAAATACAAATCGGAATATTCTTACTTATTTTAAGAAAAAAATTGCTTGAAACAAGAATTCAAAAAATACAAATCGGAATATTCTTACTTATTTTAAGAAAAATATTGCTTGAAACAAGAATTCAAAAAATACAAATCGGAATATTCTTACTTATTTTAAGAAAAATATTGCTTGAAACAAGAATTCAAAAAATAAAAATCGGAATATTCTTACTTATTTTAAGAAATATCTTGCTTGAAACAAGAATTAAAAAAAATACAAATCGGAATATTCTTACTTATTTTAAGAAATATATTGCTTGAAACAAGAATTCTATAAAATACAAATCGGAATATTCTTACTTATTTTAAGAAATATCTTGCTTGAAACAAGAATTCAAAAAAATACAAATCGGAATATTCTTACTTATTTTAAGAAATATATTGCTTGAAACAAGAATTCTATAAAATACAAATCGGAATATTCTTACTTATTTTAAGAAATATATTGCTTGAAACAAGAAAACTAAAAATATAAATCGGAATATTCTTACTTATTTTAAGAAAAATATTGCTTGAAACAAGAATTCTATTTTAAAAAATCGATAAATTGTTACTTATTTTAAGGCAGATACTGCTTAAAACAAGAATGAAAAAAGCAATTAAATTCTTGGTAAGAATATTGTTCTTAAAGTATTATTTCTTGGTAAGAATAATTTTCTTGATAAGAATTTGTGTGATTCTTGTTAAGAATTTTACGATTCTTGGTAAGCCAAAAAGTATTGAAATACGGACAAGTCAAAATTTACTTGTTTCAAGAAATATTTTGCTTGAAACAAGTTTTTTTTTTCTTAAAACAAGAATCAGAATTTTGCTGTGTATAATAGGAGCGGTCGAATATGCTACTGGACACAAAGCGGCAGGCGATGCTTCTATGAAGGCTGCCAGTAGAACATTGGGTGTTATTGCAGGAGGAGCTGCTGGTTTTTTTGCTGGAGGGCCGGCTGGGGCATTCCTGGGAGGTGTTGCAGCTGGAGCTGCAATGGATGGCATCATCACGGGAGTTGATTCAGCAGTTCATCATAGATACACCCCTTATGGTGAAGTATCAGTTGTGACAAATATGGTCAATGGTCACTATGATCCTGGAGAAGAGTTCGACTTTGTGGCTGGTATCGGTTTTGATGGACTAGCAGGTCTTGCAGAGGCAGGTGAAGGTAGCTTGACGCAACTTACATCTGAGCATTTCACTGGAAAGCCAATCTACCGTGTCATGGATGACGATGCAGGTAATAAGGCCATAGCGACTCAGGCAATTCCTACACCCCACAAAGGAGGCGAGATTTGGATTGCTGAAAGCACTGAGCATACACGTGCTTTTATAAGTGGCGACCCTGTAAATCGCAGTAGTGTCGTTGAAATAAAAATTAATAAAGCATGGTATACAAAGATGCGAGAAGACAACCTTGTTCATCAAAATGGAGCCAAAGATGTTGCAATCAATGGCAAAAATGTGTGGAATAATGAAGCAGGAGGAGCTGGAGCTGGTTCTACAGGCAATAGGCCCGGTCACGGTGCTGTCAACATCGGTGTTAAGCATGTACAATATAATAGAATATGGGGAGGGGGTAGAAAGGAGGGCGGTTTTAGTGCTTTTAGAAAGAAACTGGAAACATTCACAGAAGCACTTGAAACTGATTTGTCTGTAGGTGATCACCAAGTATCACCTGAATTTAAGAAAGCTCTATTCGATGTTTTTGGCTCAAAAAAGAATGTTTTGATTGTTGACAAAGGCACAGGACTGGCCAACCGTTTAAGAGCGGAATTCCCCTATATGCAGTTGGCAACTGATGCTGCTGACAAAATTGAAATCCAGCTTGATCCATTTCATGAAATGGCTGAGAGATTAAGGCCTACAAAAAACAAAGTATCTGTTAAGGAAACAGATATTATTCATGTCAAGGCATTACTGGAAACAATTGACAAAACCGTAAAAGATGTATGTGGAAATGACAACCTTGCTGCGTTAAACAGTCATGTGAAATCTATTCGTCTCATCAATCCTTGGAGTTGGAGATACAAAACTGGTGCTATGTTCAAGAATTGGACTGCAAAACACCCAGAAAAATTTGGTTCAGCCGTTATCAGCAGTTGGGGATTGGATAACCCTCAAACTGAAGTAAGAAAAAAAACAAAATACGTAGAAGAACCTTTACAATCAGATTACACTCTTGCAAACACAACGCAGGGATACGAAGCACCAGCAAATATTGTAATCAATGGACGTACAAATTCTAAGGGACCATTAATGAACAAAGCAATAACTGTAGGTGGACTTCCCGTGACAAGAATTCAAGTTGAATGTATTGTGAAGATAAAAGAAGCTAGTAATGCTCAAAACATGAACGTAGTTTTAGATGGTCGATTGTATCTTCGTCTTCGCAAACATGATTGTTGGATTACTGAATTTCACGATATTGACATCTGTGGTAGCATTAATTCAACTACTGAGAGACAAATCTCCTATGATGACAGCAGTGTTGGTCTTGAATATATTGGTCTTGGGGGAAGTATTGAGTTGTGGTGTACAGTTGGGACAGGCATGGAGCTCACTTGTAAAAACCTATCGTGCCGTATAACCTATGGTTCTCCGCAGTTCCGTTTCGAAAAAAGTGGTGACTATTCCCACATTATCTTCAGTCCTACTCGGAATGTGTCCTTAGACGACAATAGTGGACAAAAAATTACTCTCTACACAGAGCGAATTCCTCTTGGTGTAGCAACGATTAAAGGTATACATGTAAATTTTGAAGCAAAAGATCAAGATTGGGGAGAAAAAAATGGCGAAGTATATCTTCGTATTTGGCATAATGAGACAATGGAGGCGGATTTTACCGATTACTCTTTGACAAGTGGTGTATTGGTCCATAAGGGATGGAAAACTTTTAATTGGGACCTACAACAAAATCAAAGCATTCCTATAGGTGCTGTGGCCCAGTTGATGTGTAGGGTAGGCTGGGGTGGTGGACACACTCTTCATGTCAGAAATTTGATGTTAAACATTGCCGTGGAAAGACCACAATTGGAAACTTTGAATACAATTGACTTCGAACGAATAGAACTAGTTGAAAAGTTGGCTGATTCGGACTGGGACTATATTGACCTGTACGATGACGTTGTCTCAATATCCCATGATGTAAAGAGTGTTCAAGTTAAATTCGACGCCAAAGACCAAGGATGGGGCAATCAAAAAGGTCGTTTAGCAATGTTTGTTATCAAGCCGTCAGGAGAAAGGAAAACCATTCTGTTCCATGATGCAAATTGTTTCATAGACCATGAGTGGACATCTTACGAATACAACTCAGGAAAGCAATTACCATTTACTATTGAGATAGGTGATAAAGTCAAGTTTATGTGTGGTGTGGGAAATCGTAATTATCAACACATTCTATACGTGAAGAACTTTTATGCTGTTCTGACATTTCATGAGACTACAAGAGTATTTGCTCCATCTCAAGATGTTAACAATACAAACAACTCGGAATTGCTTGTTCCACTTTACGTACAGAAATTTCCTTGTGGTGTTAGTGCTGTAACAAAGGTTAAAGTTCAGTTTGAGGCAAAGGATCAGGGTTACGGGAACCTAAAAGGAAAGATTTACATACGTGTGTTCGAAAACGGTTGCAAAAAAGTAATTTCTGATGTTCTTATTACAAATGTTACCCATGCATGGTCAAACTATACCTATGAATCGGATTCTATTGGTGAAACAATTCCTCCTGGGAGTGTCATTCAATTCATGACTGTTGTTGGTGGAAGTAAGTCACATTCAATGCACGTTAGAAATTTTGTTGCCAATATCACTTTCACTGATTATCCAAGGAATGAAACGGTAACTGCTTTCAATGAGGAAATCCGTTGCTTAGCAAAATTGAAGCAATTAAATGCAACTGGAGCAACGTCTAACGTTGTTGTGAATGTCCTCAAGCCAAATGGTTCCATTCGCACAACGTTTCCTCTTGAATCGACTATCCATAAAAGTGCATTGATTTCGCGAGTTGCTGTTGGGGACAAGCTTAGGTTTGTATCTAAAACTTCTGGAAGTCATGGATCCTTTCAAGTAACAGCTTCATTCCTCCCACTCGAAACTCCTAACCACAGCAGTGTCGTGATCCATTTTGCCCCTAAGCTTGATTTTTATGGATTTGTACATGGTTATGCACCTGAAAATATACTTACTGGTGATGACCATCGTTTGGAACTGAAGCAGAAGTTGCGAGCTGTGACCGTTAGTTGCACTTGGACAGACGACAATCCTGATTCTCCTTCCACTGGAAAATTGTTTCTTGTACTCAGGGCAAAGGAAGGTAAAGAGAAGGGTCGCTATGACGTGTTTGGAACGGTTAAGCACGATTGGAATCACGTGATGCGTGTCTTTGCTTCTGGTGATGACATTGTGAGAAATTCTCAACCTGGAGATCATATTCTCTTGTTACGTGAAATAGGTCAGAATGGGGTACTTTGCATCGACGATCTTGACATGGTGTTGATACTCTCTACTTAACTTTAACACAGCTCCGAGTTCCCGAGATATTGCAGTCCTGACATCGTCATTTTTTATTTAAACTCAATTCATTTTAAGGGAGGGAAAATCTTCTGGGTTCAACTTGTTCCTTTTATTTCATTTTATTTTATTTCAAGAACATCAATCAGTTTCAATAATAGCAAAATAACAATACATATATTATAATTAGGACATTTAAAAACAATTATTAGTTCCGTTCTCTTTGCTTTATACCTCAAGAATAATGCGCTCCTGCTGACACTGACTTCACTATACCACTTGAGGTATCCTATGCCGATGATGTCGACATTTTACTCACGAGTAAAGCGGACGTAGAAGAGTTCGCAAACCACCATAAAATGTTCAACATTTTAGTAAATTAGGATAAACCGAACACCAACCATCAAAATAAATGATTCATTTGCGGAAGAAAGTTGGCAATAAAAGAAAAAAAAATTACTTGGTGATTCGAAAGATATATCTATAGTTCCAGACGGAAACAAATAGTAATAACCGCATTTAACAAATTCCAAAACATATGGGCCCGAAAAGACAAGATAACAAAAAATCAATCTTTACAACGCAATGGTAAAACCTATTCTTATCTACAACAGTCTTCTCTTAAAATACGACAACTTTGCATTAAATTTGATAATAATTATGAATATGTAACAAATATGTTATTTGTTTTAATTATGGCTATTATAATATGATATGGATTAGGGTTATAAGGTGAAAATTAAACATAGTATCAATAGGCTAAAGTATAAAGATATACTATATTATATTAAAATGAAATATACAATGATAAATAGTTAATATAATAAATAATTATGTTAGACCTACATTTCCTTATTATAGTCACTTGAAGAAACTTTCTCATCAAGCCACAAGTAAATTTAAATATTACCGATAACAATGCCTCTCTCTCAAAGTACGACAACTTTGCATTAAAATGTATAATAATTATTATAACTATAATAATTATAATTATGATACAGTAACATTGTTGCAATGATAACTAATTATGATAACGATAATCATGAAGACAATTGAAATGATTATTATTAATTCCTTACAATACATTTGGCAATTAAAGGCTTGCTAATTAACTAAAAATGTTTAATAAAGACAATAATATGATACAGTATTTTAGTGAAAATAAAATGTCATAATGGCAGATAGTTATTATGACAAATAATTATGTTAGTGACAATTATAAAGAACAATTTGGTAATTAATACAATAGAATTATGAATATGTAACGAATATGTTATTTGATTTAATTATTTCAATTATGACATGATACAGAATTATGGTGAAATAAATAAAACGTAATATCCATACAGTATAAAGATATAGAATAAAAAATGATATATTATAAAAATGGTAATAGTTATTATGGTAAATATTTAAGTTTTGGGACAATTACACTAATACATATAATAATAAGAATAAGATAATAGTGAATAATTATGAATATTTAGCGAAAATAATATTTGTGTTTATGACAATTATGATATGATACAATATTATGGTAAAATAAACAAACATGTATTGTCTGTTATATGTATAACATTTAAATGTGTATGTAAACATATTTAGGGAAATAAACTAGATAGCATGTTATGTCTTCTGTGTCAATATTAAAAAGTCATTTCTTAAAAGCGTGCCTGCAAAATATTGCTTGGTTAAGCGTGGTTCCCACTAGAACGCAACGCAGCGACGTATCGACGCAAAGTGCTGTATTGTGTAATCACACAAGTGGGAATGTTAAGCGTGGTTCCCACTAGCGACGCAACGTAACGGGTGTTGTTGTTGACAATGAAAAGAAATATGCAAATGATTTAAATGCCTTCTACAACAGATTTGATAAAGTGGACGTTGACTTGAACATGAGGGAAACAACAAAACGCGTTGATGAACTGCCGGTACCCCCGGAACATTTTCAAATCACTGTGGACGAAGTGAACTTATTATTTAAAAAACTTAACCCACGTAAGGCAAAAGGTCCCGATAATATTAGTTGTAAGACTCTTAAAATGTGTGCCGATCAGTTGGCCATTCCTTTTTGTAAACTTTTTCAATCCTCTGTAAATGACTCAATAGTTCCAATGTTGTGGAAAAAATCAACAATCATGCCCATTCCCAAAAAACCAAATCCCAAGGAAATGAATGACCTTAGACCTGTGGCCCTTACATGTGTACCAATGAAGTGTTTAGAAAAAATTGTTAAAAGTAAGCTAGTTGCCTCAGTGGAGAATCTGCTAGATATAAATCAATTTGCATATCGTCCAAACAGGTGTGTTGATGATGCAGTGCTTCTGCTCCTTAATAATGTTTCTGAGCACCTAGAGAAAAAAGGTTGCTTTGCGAGAATTCTTTTTGTTGATTTCTCTAGTGCATTCAATAATATTCAACCATATGTTCTGGCTAATAAGCTTATCGATTTATAAGTTAACCCACTGATTATAAAATGGCTACTTAATTTTTTTAAAGATAGAGAACAGCGTGTTAAGCTTAATCACACGTTGTCCTCGTTGTTGAAAGTTAACACGGGTGTTCCACAAGGTTGTGTGTTATCACCTTTATTGTATACAATATACACAAATGATTGTAAGTCAAATAATACAAAAACTGAGATTATTAAATATGCAGACGACACTGCTCTGATTGGTTATCTGGATTCAAAAGATGATTCAATGACAGGCTTCTTAGACAGTATTAATATTTTTCACAAATGGTGTAAAGATAATTTTTTAGATCTAAATATAAATAAAACTAAAGAGATGGTTTTTGATTTTCGGAAGAAGATAAACTACCTTCCCAAGATCAAAATCAATGGTGAGACCATTCCGGAAGTTAAAACTTACAAATATTTAGGGGTTGAAATTGATAATAAACTTAAATTTGATGCAAATAGTAGGTGCATATACAATAAATTACAAAAACGTCTCTTCTTTCTACGCAAATTAAACTCTTTTAAGATTGACCGTACTAACTTTTTTATACTTCTATCTTAAACAGTGTACTTAGTTTTTGCCTAATATGTTATTATGGTAATTCACGTTTTAAAGATAGACTTTTACTTAATAAAATAGTTAAACAAGGCAGTAGAATAGTAGGCTCTGAACAAATTCAACCTGAAGTTTTATATAAGGAATTAGTAATTAAAAAATTGAAAATTATTTTAAAAGACCACGCTCATCCTCTGCACTATAAATTTAACAAAAGTCAACGTTGTGACAGACTCCTTCAAAGAAAAATTAAAACAAATAGATATGGCAATTCATTCGTCCCTGCCGCTATACGATTATATAATGAATGATAATATCATTCATTATATAATCGTATAATCGTATTTTATGCGCTAGTTTTATTTTTTGTAGTATTTTAAATCGACTTTTTAGGATTTTATATGTATATTTTGTATGGCTTTTTTTTTATCGTATTTTATATTTTATGTACTGTATCCATTTTATATTTGTATGTACTGTACTTTTGAAAAGGCCAACAGAGTTTCCCCATGGGGATAATAAAGTTTTAATTGAATTGAATTGAATTGAACGCAGCGCTACGAAGTTTTACGCAATACAGACGAGTGGGAACCGACGACGCAACATTTCCATACGTTGCCTAGATTGCGTTACGTGCGTCGCTATAAGTGGGAACCAACCTTTAGTTGCAACAGTGCTGCAAAGATCGCAGGTTTGATTTCACGCAGGCGGGGGTAAAACAATTATTGGAAGGGCATTTTCTTACGTTGCGTAGAGGTTGCGTATATAGTGGAAACCAAGCTTTACTAGCATAAACGATTTACTTCGGAATATTTATTTCTTTTGTTGTTTAATTCGGAATGGACTCAAATGTAATGAATATACTATGAAAGGGATTGCAAACAAATGATCCAGCTTGAAATACAAATTTCTCAATAGGCTGTTACATTAAGAAGAAAATAAATAATGGACATTACAGCTGATCTTCGTGATGAAAAAGATAAAAGCAGATATAATAATACACGCAAATTCAACAGCATTAGTTGATGTATGCCATCATAATAAATTGTATTCTAAAAAGTGTAATCAATGATCTCGATCATCCTCTCATTAAATTCTTTAAACGTAGCCAAACTGGTAGACTGATCACTCTGAATCAAAACACTAAAGGCTGTCGTATGCCATGTATTTAATAGCAAGTTTGTAAGATCTCTTTAGAATCACTGGTTGCGACGAATTTGTTTTGTATTCGTTTGTCTAATTACATGTCAGTCGAGCAGCAAAGTGCTCATTTAACCGTCAAAACGCTGTTTTTTAACTGCGCAGGTCACTGAGCATCGTCAAGTTACAGTGACTTCCGGTTCGCTTTTCACTTCGCGGCAAGCATTTTGCATGGAATACCCTTACAAATCTGCTGCAATTTCCACCATCCGGGTTAAATTATATCTTTCTATATTTGGAAATTGTTACTCCTAATATGGAAGATTATTCCCGCCACAAAATTTTGGTATAAATAGCCCAGGAAAGGACGACAGAGCTTATTGAAGAAAAAAGTGCAGATGGAGGTGTTCGTTGAGGTAGGCTACATGATTTATTTGTTTGGTTTCGTAGGGAATCCGGCACTTTTCTCATCAGCACGGAACCTTTATAAAAACTTAGTGGTTGGTTATTAGGTTATTAATCTATCTTTTCTGAAAGTTTAAGCTTGGTTCAGCTTGTGGGACGGATTCAATATCCGTTCAAAGCTGGGGATATATTCTAAGCAGACTCCATCTTGGATTCGTATGTTTAGTACAGGCCGTGTGGTTGAGTAATTTCAATCCTTCAAAATCACTATGTGCAATCCGTTTTTAAACCAGTTAATATACCAAAATATGTTATTAGTAGCTTTTTTATTTTGGATTTGGTGCTAGTTTGGTAAAAATTGCAATATAATTGTAGATTATTTGGTTGTAAAAAAATGTACCCAACTTGTAGTATTATCTAGGCCTAGGCTAGGCCTAGCCCATTTGACGGAAACCCAGTGCTATTTGTAGGCGGATAGAGAGGGCCGCAGGCTAGTTTTTAGTGGCATATCGCCGACTTATTATAATCAATGTGAAGCCATATTATTATGTTTAAAATGTTGAATCTATATCCACTGGATTATGGATATAATATATATCGTCTGATATTTAAAGAAAGGCCTAGGCCTAGACCTTTTTATTTAATTAATTTAGGACTATATTACGGGAAATTATTTGCCAAAGAAAAGAAAATACGTTGTGGCTGTTGGAGGTTTGTAAATATATGACAATAATGTAGCCTAGGCTAGGAAGGACTGTAGGTAGGATGAGGTAATTTGGATGGTCGTACATATGATATTTATATATACAGTATTGTGTATAGTAGTGATTATGGCGACAAAATTTAGGATGACTAAAGTTGACATTAAAATTATTTAACTATGAATAGCTCATTATTGGTGTTTTTTTTTTCTTTCAGGTTTCTAAGAATAAACTAGGCTATCCGACTTGTGATTCATCTTGTGCTGCAAAAACAATCCTATTTTGATATTTGTAAATTGATGTACGTAACAGATGTCTTTAAAAATAAAAAAAAATTAAAAATTTTTATTATCGCGATGATTTAACTCAAATATTGACATATATAACTTGATATTTTAGCCTGAGCAAGATAGTTTGATAGGCATATTTTACTTCGATGTAAATAAGATATTACATGTTATACTGTATGTAAAATACTTTTTTGTAAATAAAATTATTTAATGGTGGTTAATTTATTAACTTGTTAATTTATTAACTTGTTAATTTGTTTGTTAGTTATGATGTTATACTATTAATTATTTAGTTAGTAACCAAAGTGGAGTGGATTCGTGGCAGTTGCAACTTGACTGTAATATGCATATATATAATAATATTTACTTCTTCTTGGATAAAGTAAAAGCAAAATAAGCAATAATAAAAATTAAATATTTATTTTGCCATAAAGAAAGCAAAAACTAAACATACAGTACTATATGTACAGTAATACCATGGACCTATAGGTCCATAGTAATACATACTGTAGTATTGAGCACTAGTAGCAGAGACGTCTGGACAATCGAATATAATCGTTATCAGCTGTCTGGGTACCCAAGGCTAGTGCTAGAAAATGGCGAAAATTCGTGTATTCATTCGCCGTCAGCGAAATGAATCCGGCACTTTTCTCATCAGAAGCAAATCAACAAATCCTTTTATCAGTTTGTTTTGATATATAATCTGGATAATATATATTAAAATGGCCTTGGTTCAAGCATGTTTAACAGGTAAAATCAGATTTTTTCCTACCTTAGCACTGCGGTACCCTACGCCGTGTGGGGGAACCGATCTCGGCAGTATTTCTTAAGTAGCCTATCTTTCGTAAAATCCTTAGTTCAATTTTATTAATATAAATTTAATTGTATGAATATGCTATTTAAATGTTATTGACATTTTTTTTTGCTGCATTTTGTAATTCCGCACTACTTGCTTTATCGCGATTCCAAGATGGCGGCAATTCAAATTTTGATTTGGTAATAATTCGCGAGGTCAACCACTTTGCTGCCCGACTGATGTAATCAACCAACCACATTTCATGTTTTTAAACACGACAATAAATAATATTGTATCGTTTAATGCAGTTCCACGCAGTAGGCCTAATGTTTTGTAACTTAATTTGACGTTTAGTGCGGCATACCCATCAAACTTTAAATGTATGCGTCGTGCTCAATAGACATAATTAATATAATAATTAACAACTCCAAACTGGATGGAATATGTCATACATTGAATGACGGAAACAATTATGAATAAAACAAATTGGGCAGCCACGTCATAATATTTACATTACAAATTAAGACACAGTATTTGTATTACAAGTAAAATTGAGCTGCACAAAATCACATAATTAGATAATCGTATAATATAATAAAAGAAACAAAAACAAAATAATATCAAAAGTATGTTAAATAAAAAAATACACTATTAGCAAAACTAAATTACAAGGTTTTGCACTACAAAGCAAAAGCTATATATCTGGAAATTAAAAGATAACAAACATTGTAAAAATCACACTGATGGTGAAGATCACATGTTCTTCAAATGTAAACATATTAAAGATTTTTGGGAAAAAAGTAGGAAATATTCTTAAATCTGAACGATAACGATATATATAATAGGCCTTATACAGTTTCTAATTTGTACATATTTTCTTTCAAAGAAGATATCAAACTGTGTTTTTTTTACAGTGCCAAATGTTTCTTAGTTGCTGCTAAAACACGAATAGGCTACTCACGCACTAAATCAAACCACTGAAGACAAATGATACATTTTCACCTGCATACCTGTATCAGTAAAATGACAAAACGAAGCCAGTAGTTTATTGTCTTTCATATTTTCATCATTTGTTAGATACAATAAATTGTAGGCCTACGTTAGTTAGTAAACAATTCAATGCATTGTACAGTTTAAAAAAAATACATATCGAATTTTAAACAAGATTTAAAATACAAAAAACACAGTATAATATTAATGAACACGTTAACAAGTTAAACATAGTAAAAGTTAAGAACATACGATCACTAGAGCAACGATTATATTTTAAAACTTCTGAATTTGTAAAATTACCAATGTAACTGACTGACTAATTATAAAAATACAAAGCATTGAACACCCGGGCATACACACACATCCTTAAAAACATAGTGGTTATGTTGGTACACTCCATGTTCAAACTATGATAATGAATCGTAACTCTTTTAAAGAAATGAAAGAAAAACAAATAGCAAACTAAATGTAGCAATGACATCCATGAAAGTGACAACAAAGAGGTACCCAACTGTGTCACCTTCGCAGATTTCCAGACAATTTGCTGATGTAATTGTTAATTAGTGAATCTTTATACAGTAAGTAGATTTGAGACTGGCTATATTATGCATAATGGATAATTGGACCTTTTCCTATAGGCCTAATTTGGTAATTAAACGTGTGGACCAGTTTTTTTGTTACGACTAATAAACTCCGGATCTTTCCAGTTTGCTGAAATGCATAAAATGTTGATTTGGGAAGATTTTTTTATTTGCTGAATGGGTACCAGCACTGTAAAGCATAACACCAAGGTCACATACGGATGTCGCGGACGGTGGACCAATCGTATGATCCGATTCTGCTACTGTCAATAGGTATGTATCTGTATAACTATATAAAGTGTATAATGTCTGCATAAGTGTTGTACTTTTAACATACATATATTATAGAGGGCGCTATATGGAGTAAATACAAACAGCGTATGCCAACCGAAATGTTTGGTCTAGTAGCAAAGGCTTCATTTTTAATCGTTGAGAGAGATTATTTAGAGGGTTACTGTAGGTTTAGTATATTTAGGAAGTAATTTTTTATAATAGAAAATAATTAAGGTAATAAACTCATTGTAAATTGTCAACAGACACTGTGCTACATGACAGTGTACGGTGTTTAAAGTACATCATTTATGCAGACAGCAACGTGGATAACTTGCTATAGTTATACTGTACCACCTATGGACAGTAGCAGAATCGGCTAATTGCATGTGCCGGAGTGTTACGCTTTGGGTGTCATCGCCACTTTTAAGACAATAATGTACTAACTGAATTCAAGTTCAGCATTATAAAATCATTTATCAAAATCTACTAAATTATACTATACTACTGGATATTATAATTACACCTATATTACCTTATCATATACAGCACACCCACATTACATCACAAAAAAACACATATATAATACAAACAGTTTAATAGAACAGATATGTACTGCAAATTCGTCTTATTTGTATATATTATGCATAGTTACATTGATTGCACTAATTGTGAAATATAGATAACCGCAATTGTCAGCTTTAGTTCCTTTCATTTTTTTTATAAGACGTCCTTCTTAATCGATTCAAGTTTATCTTCACTCAACAACCCTTGTGATTCCAAATCCAAAATCAAACTACACCTGTCTGCATACTTCTTAAGAACATGAAAGTTGTAAAGTATATCAAGAGTTGTTATATCCGAGTCACTACTAAGACTTTTTCCCAGATTGAAAATCTTAATTGTGTGTCCTGAAAATGCTACTGTACGCCTCTTTCGTTTGATAGATGAAAGCTTTTCTTGAATGACTGACTGAAAGCCAAATTGTTGCGTAACTTTTATTGCGTCATACAATAAAGACAGATTTGTTCGACTCAATAGTCCTTTCGCAGACAAAAGAGTTAACAATTCGATTGTAGTGGTTACCTTTTTCACCGCTTCAACGTCATCTAACATTTCTATGAATAGAACTTTTAGCCTGTTAAGAAGTTCATTTTCATCATACAACTGTGCAAAATCTTTAATCATCTGTCTAAAGTCGTTATCCGAGAGATCTACAAGGGAGACAAACACAATGTTGTTATGTGAAGCGTTCGGTATTATTATGAGTTATCATACTTATAATCATAATAGTCACCTATAATTATGATTATGAATACTAGATGGTACGCTCGCTTCACTCGCGTACCATCTAGGTCGTGCCCACAGATGGTTCTCGAATACACAGTAATTTCAGGGTAAAAAATCTGGCGATTTCAAATGCACGTACCGCAGGACTTAACTATAATACATTGTCGTTTACAGAAACGAATAAGTAGACACAATGATTTATGTAGTCAACCAAAATTAGCACCCTGGGAATTACTTCCGAAAGAGAAATTTACCACAAAATGAGTCCAAATTGTTTATTCATTTAAAGAAACCCAATTAGGGTTGAGGGATGGGAAAGACAAAGAGGATAGGTACAAAGAGGAACAATTTTTAAATATATTCTTTATCCACGTCAGTAACGAAATATTGTTTTCATTTTTTATAGGCTTATAAATAATATACCACTAACGGACCCTAAATATAGTAAAACATTTTCGATTTAATACTTTGTTAAAACTGTCACTGTCATAGTCGATTGAAATAGTAAAGTACATGTAACGATACACCACTACGACGTTTATATTTTTTGTAATTATTAATTAATGCAAACATTGAGAAGCAACTGTCAGTAATAAAGTTTATTTGTATATTACGTGTTTATATATCTTAATGCAAACATTGAGAAGCAACTGTCAGTAATAAAGTTTATTTGTATATTACGTGTTTATATATCTAACAGTAGAGCCTACCCATAATCACAGTAATAAAGTTTATTTGTATATATTTTTTTACATCTAACAGTATTCACAGTAAGAAATGTTTGTATATATTTTTTTACATCTATTCACAGTAAGAAATGTTCGATTCAAATGACGACCAAAAATGGTTAATAGGACGTATTTGCAGTACTGTATTGTCAAAGTATTGCAAGTTTATTCTCCAAGGGCTCATAAATTTACCTACTTGTGTTAAACCAAACTGGCAGACTGAGAGATTGGAATGTTCTATTCATCGCAAATCAATACATTTGTAAAAACGTAAATTAAATCTATCAAAATAGTATTTTTTAAAGAAAATCGGCCTGTCTTCAACATTATGATGCTGTACTCGAGCAGTTCAACCGGTTTTCAGCTATTAAAAACAATTATCGTAGGAGGAGATAGGAAAATGCGAAGCGTCCTCGTATTATTGTGTGCGGGTATTTTTCAAGTTGGACATCCATTAGACAGTGTATACCACGATCGGAAAACACCCCTCTTTGGGGCAAATCGTTGAACCTAAATTCGTTTTAATCATCAATAACTAATTATGTAACTCAATTTAATTAGTAAACAGGGTTACATCAGGTGGTTAAAATCAGTACCGAAAGTACGAACCAACTTTATATACCATCGAGTAAAAATTCTAGAAGTAAGGCGCGATTTACCGAATTTTGCCCTTACGTAAATTTATATATAGATAAGTTCATTAACCACAACAATGTTTTAATCAGCTTCAGTAACAAAAGTATAAACAAAACTATACCACTGTTATTATCTTATTCTTAACCTGATTACCAACATAATACATATACATTTTTATAACATTCCATTATATATTAGTAATTTGCTTTCACTTGGATGACATCGGTGACTCATTCATGTTCGTTCTTCTCGTTACTTCCTAAATTAACACAACACAATGGTACAGTACTTTTATAATACTGTATGCTCTTTTGCAATGATATGCATTTTTAGCCTGCACTCAATGCTGTAAATTTGTTTATACTGCGCCGTATCAACAACTGTTTACAATTTCGTGTGAAGACAATCTAGTGAGTTATTGATGGAGAAATTAGTTACTTAACATCTTCTTAATCCCTAAGCCATTTCCTATTTATATTTAACATATAGAGAAAATATTCTGACAACCAAGGACCCTAACATAAACAGATAACAACATAATAACAATATAGCAAAGCAAAACATATTCACGGGGGAAAAACAACAATTTAGAAGACGGTTACACAAATATGCCTTACAGGAGATAGAGTTTGAAGAAATTGAAATGTTAAAAATACCAATTAAATATTTAAATTGTTGAAATTGCATAAATGTTCTTAATAATTGTTTATACAGTATTTAGAATTTAAGAACATGTTAATATTGCAAATAATTTGGTAAAATACGAAGAATCTTTTTTTGTCGGTGTCAAATTTTTTTAAATAGTCTTAACATGATTTAGAGACACAGCAATTTAAAATAAACTTAACATACCGGATTTAGTACGTATTGGCCAAAAGAAACATAACAAATAAAATAATCTTCAAAGAATAGCAATTTCTGATTCTTTTATTTCATTAGGATGCATATTATGATAGTGTAAAGATCACATTGCCTATCAATTTAACACATTTATTCTACTTTAGAATTATGTTTACAAGAGTGATATATATCGTAAACTGCACTCAAAATGTAAAAATCAACATCAAAGAAATTCTTTAAAAATCAACGCAATCTGTACTATAATTTTCAACACGTGTAGAGCCCAATAGTAAAATTAACCTTTAGAGAATATATTTGTCGCCTGATATGATACATACGATCATTATAAACATCCTCTAGATTTTATGTTTTTTTAGAAAATGTCATGAATATAAAATTGGTTGAAAGAAATATAACAGATTGGATTACATACTATAAAGGTGTGTCAAAAGGTATTTAAAACTTCTGCTAGTCATAAATATTACTAATATTACCTTGGTGTCCTGGAGATGGCACATGCACTGGTACTGGCTCATGTTCTTCATTTGTCCGAGGTACAGAGCCTGGCTCTGATTTGGGCTTTGTCTCTGTAACTGGCACTGGCTGCTTCGCCTCGTTAGCTTCTGACTCTGATTCATAAACAAAATATTTTATTTGGTGTTTATTAATTCGCATTTCTGAACATTATGATATTATTTTGAAATTGTAAAGTTGTAAACAGTATGTCATTTTAGGTTTTGAAACTTACCCTACGTTGCCTGCTGGCAGTGTCAAGTCAAGTCAAATATCATTTATTGCCATTTGTTTTAAGATAAAACATAGAAATTCTGTTTGCTCTATTGGCAGAACACAATATACAGCTGACACAACACGTACTCAAAACAAAAACATTTCAAAAAGTGTCTACATGATGTTTAAGGCTCTAATAACTCCAGGAAAGAAACTATTTGTAAACCGTGCCTTATTGGCCTTACTAGAACGAAATCGCCGACCACTGCGCATCAACTGGAACATACTAGAGGACGGATGAAATTGATCATATGATAGCCACTGGCTTTTTTAGAAGACGATCCGAAAATTTGAATACTCCAAAGGCAATTGTGCAGATCCAATTATACGCGATGCGGTCTTGACTAAAATTTAGGTCACGCTTTTCATGTTCGGTAGCGCTAACCACACCGTTGAAGAATACGTTAGACACTCTCTATAACTGACCTATAGAAGGGCGACATTATAGCAGAGTTTATACCAAATGACCTAAGTCTACGTAGGAAGGAGATTTTTCTTTGGGCCTTTCTAATAATGTTACGTGTGTTAATATGCCACTTCAGATCATTTAAAATAATAAATGTGTAAATGTGTAAGTCTGTGTGAAGTCTTTTTACCTATTGTCTAACTAAGGACCAAAGTCATTACATTTTGTATTTTATGACCACTAGTTGGTTATCAAACATTATTGAATAGTTTCTTAAAAAAGAGCTAAATATTCATAGATTATTTACATACTTTTCTGTTAGCTTTAGACTGTGTCAAAATAACAAAACATATTTAAACACATCGTGACAATACACACTATCATTATTATCTTTATCTACTGGTAATTTACCTTCACTTGGTAAACGTTGGTGACTCAGTGTTGCGCATTCGCTTTCGTCACAATTTCCTAAAAGTGATCAAAGTGTGCTGTTACGTCAAAAAAATATTGTAATTATCTAAACGTGTTTAATATGTGTACGCAATGTTGTAAACATTGATGTTATACGTATCACCATAGAGATATTATAGTGAACTATAATATCTCTATGGTATCACAAATGTCCTTGTTCTGTGTGAAAGTGAATAATTAAGAAAGTTGTAACTTTTAATTAATATTCACTTAATACATAACCAAAACCATAATAAATATGACATACCTTGATTTGAAATGGATGCCTCAACTACACCTGTCAAAATTAAACAATACAATAACTATTTCCGTACAAATTAGAAATTTGTTACATTTTAATGACCATAATGATCTGAACCACAACTAAATAACACTAATGCCAGTTTGGTAATTGGTATTATACAACGAAATGGCTATAAATGTAAGAAGCAACAGGAGTTTGAAATTGCTCAGTTAGCTGACAATACAATAATTTTAGCTAGACAGAAAAAAGGTATTGAAACTTATTTAAATGAAGTAGACTTGTTTTGAAAGGTTGCAGGTTATCACAAATATAATACACTTTCAACCAAAATGAAAACCAAAGGAATGTGGCTCTTCAAAAAAATTATGTTTTGTAAACCATTTGGAATGCAGTCGGTTGATGACCCTGTACATTCGTTGGTACTTTTGTTGGTTATAATAACAAGAAATGCCACAAAAAAAGAAAAGATCAACAATTTAAAAAACGTCTTAAAAGCTTGGGAAAAAAGAAATGTAAGTAGTTTGGTAAAGTGACGGAAATAAAAAAAAACTTAACTACACTACTGCTAGTATATTAGATAGATTAGAATTATAGATGTTTTGTAGAAATAGCAGAGTTTTACATAGTTTTATCATGATTTTATATGACTATGGCAATTTACCAATAATATTTTATCATATGTGTATAACTATTGTATAAATAAAAAATTCCTCATTTCTTGTTGAGTTTAAAAAATTGCTACTGAAATCCAATTTGTTTGAAACAAAAAAACGTTCTTATTATGATACAGGTGATAAGAAGATTAACCAAATTCACACTAGAATCCGACTTGGTTTCAGCTGTCTCAATTCGCATTTATTCTTACATGGACTTCGGGACAATCCAAATTGTACTTGTGGCTTTAATGTTGAGAATCTGCTTCATTTCTTATGTTACTGCCCTAATTATAATACACAAAGAGATATTCTACTTGTAAGCGCTAACTCAATTATTGAGGATATCTTAGCCAAGGATTTTTCTTTAACATTTAATTTTACATTTTTAAGTGAAATTTTTATTTTTGGTTCCGATCTTCTTTCGAATTGTGGAAATGCTTTATTATTTTATTATGTACAACAATTTCATGTTAATTCTGGAAGATTTAATTGATGTTTCTGTTAGTTGTTTTAAAATGTTGTATTTGTTAATCTGAGGCGCCTTGAAGCTAAGGTGGTTCCATCTTGTAAGGCGCCTCTGTGTAATATACTGAATAAAAAAAAAACAAAAAAAAAAAACTATTGTATTATAGTAATTGATTGTAATTTCTGTTTTGCATATTGGATTTCAATAAATATAGTACTATAATTTCAATTATCTAACTGCTTACAAATGTTCAGTGACAGATTAGCTCTCACGGACACAATATCTAAGTGACAAAGTTGTAATCACTAGCAAAACAGCTATAGAACAAACATCTTAGTTTTTTAAATGAAATACAGATGAACGATACCTGTATTGTTGCTAAACTCTCAATGAAATAACATAGCAGCTCTTTAAAAGATTAAAATGTAAACCGACAACGTCTATGATATGTGATGCATAACTGAAACACTTCTGCTAGGCGCCTGTCATTAGACTCTTAAGGTTTATTTTGTGTGTTGTTGATGTATTTATCAATGTTAATGACGAATAAAGATAATATAAAAGATTGAGATTTAATTAAGATGAAGTAATTAAATTGAAGAAGGAACATAAACGAAAAAAAAACTTACCTGTAGAAAAATATCGCTTGATATGAGCTGTATTCATAGACGTATCGGTTCCACATGTAATTACATCTTTTTTCAAACATTTTTCAAGGTCAACTAAGTGATGTTCCTCTGGATTACAAGCATCGCATACCACATGTAGCTTGTAACCACTACCTTCGTATATGTTACATACGGTTTGTAGTTGGTCCCTCAAGTAACTTAGTACCTGAACACATAAAAGTGGTGTAAAATATTACATTTAATTTACATTTACATTACATTTTGTTTAGAAGTGTTAATATCATGCATAATAATGATTACCTCCATGCAAACACTCGGTTGCAGTTGTCGTTTCTTTGGTTTGGCGCCACCAACTTTTGTGTTATAACTCTTTTCTGTCCTACGATATATTTGAAGCTAATAAGTAATAAAAAATAGAAAATATTTGTTGATGAATCCGTTCATTTTTTATTAAAGATGTGTAAACATCATTTGATAATTTGGTATGTTAAGTTGGTAGGTATAGGTGTGTAGTGCAAGATGCATTATGCAATGATATACCATAAGTAATACATATAATATAGATTCTAATTGACATAGTATGTATTTATATGCTACAAACATGGTGAGCTATTCAACTATTATTATTCTACCTTAATTGTGTGTGGTTTTTCATTATCACACTTAATGTCTACGGCACCTAAACTGATTTTGTGATCTTTAAATTCAAAATCACTACGATTCCGGAAGACTTGTGAATCATCACTATCTGTTCCAGTCAACAACTACTGTAAGGAGTGGTACACAGCCTCAGGAAGAAAGTCTGTCGGAGTCAGATAAATTGATATCATCTGCGTGTCATCTTTTGTCACTTCTAGACTAGTATTTGTATAAACTTTCATCCGACATGGCACCAAGAATTCACGGTTACCTTTTTCTTCCTGTTATTATAAACATTGATTTTGAACAATATTGAAAAGAGGATACAATATTTCAGTTTATTTTTTTAAACGATTATCAATTAACCAATATAATGAGTAAGCTTCATACATACCGTTTTTTTCTCAAAAATTAATCAAACACCCTCATCACTTCTATAAAGATGTTAAAATTACCTTCGTCTTGATTTTGCCATAAATAACGCAATACCTTTTCCTCAAGAATACCTTCATCTTCAAGTCTTTTCCATCGCCTTTTCAGTTCCATCTGTACTCAAATAATGTAACAATTTTAAAGAGAATTTTACTTCAAATTGCAGTAATACTGATCACGTCTACATTAACTTATTAACGAAAGACCAGAATTGTACAAAATACCAATCTAGGGTAGTCTAGATAGTTTCACTTTTCTACTTTAACGCCATATTTTTCAGATACAAAATGATAGAACAGATTCGCACTCTAAATGTTCATTTGTAAAAAATTACCATAACAAATTAATTGACAACATTGCCATCTTTTCCGTTGGATCAAACAGCCTATTGTTCGGCACGGATTGCAACCACTCCCCGTCTATCTGTAAGTAGACCGTTTAAAATATTTATTTGAGGATATTTGTAGGCCTGTGTTCATTATTATTCTGATCGAATTTCTAGTATTAATATTATAATTGTCTAACATACATCTTTAATATGTGGTGGAAATACTGTGATAACAGTTGTCAACATCTGTATCATCGTGTGAATATTAGTTATTATTGTGTTCCTTAATTTCTCGTCTTTATTGGAATACATAACCTTTCCAATGTCATTCATATACGTTATGGCTACAATGATCGCTTCTTCGGAAATTCCACATTCAGTGCCAATTCTTGAAGCCTATAATACATTATTTAAATTAGTAAATATGAATAAATATAACATTTTTTATATAACAATAACCTATACTATTTTAGTTATAAATGTATACTCTACTACCTTCACAAGTTCTAGTATGCTTAGATTTATAATGAACGTTTATAAATATTGTACAGGAAAATAAGAAAGCTCAAGTTAAACCGTTGGTAATACATATTTTACTATTATGTCACAACATTGCATTAAATTAATTAAATAATATTACTGTTTATATCTACCAAGCTATCGTAATTGTTTTCTACTCTTACTGTATTCCAATCCACTCAGGCAGCTGATGCTTAACTTACTCTCTTGTACTTCGCAATTTATTTCTGGTTGTTTTACTTTAGGCCTATCGTTTTAGCTATTGTTTGCCTATTTGATTTGTATCTTCATTACATTAGATTTGCACGTTTGACTGCTGATACCATATGACGTCATTTTTTATGATTATGCGCATTTTTTATGTACGTACTGTAAACGTGGTTTAAAGATTCACCGAACTCAATGAAACGATCTTTTTAATGTACAATTACACATGTATTATAAATGTATTTTATAACGGGACGCATATTATGGAGATTTAAATCGTTTCTTATTATTCAATGCCGTAGATTGTTGGAGGCAAAATTCTTATTAACGTAAAGATAAAGCTTTGCCAGAATTAGTTATGTGAAACTTGGGCGGAAATCGACTGGAATCTAAAATATTTTAGTAGTATATTTTTAAAATAAGATTATTATATAGGCCTATTATATAACACCTAAATAAATTCATTTGATTGGACGATTGTGGGTCACATGGCGTGCAATAGTGCGCACTATTAAACGATCGTTTAATAGTACGAAAAAAAAAACATTTCGCGGATAAATTACTCTAAATTTTAGAAATACTGTAATATGGCTCTGTACAGTGAAATACAACAGCGCCACCTGTCGTCTGGCCTCAGTTTCGTATCTCTTTTAAACATTTTTATTGTGTGTACGAAAAAAGATATACTGCAGCTAATGGCTCTGTACTGTGAAATACAACAGCGTCACCTGTCGTCTCGTATCAGTTTCGTTTGTTAACACCACCGCGGGTAGCAGATTTTTGTGTCCGATTTGGACATATACATGTACTAATTTCATTCAAAAAGGCATTTAAATTAGCTTTAAATGGTTCTTTAGGATTTTGATTAATTAATGGGGACATCCCTACAAGACGTGGAATTGTTGGAAAAACCATAATTAGCCTAGATAAGTTCCAATTGTTTGTCGAAGTTTTGCTTTTCAGCCAAGCTAGTACTACTAGGCTACTAGGTTTTAGCCAAGGCCATGCTAGTGTTATGCGCGATTTGAACGATTTGCGCAATTTAAAATTGCGCGAAGAATTCATTGCGCAATTTGAATTGAAACATCTGTTTCAAATTGCGCAAGCAACGTATTAAATTGTGCAAGTAATCTGCAAATTGCGCAAGATTTTTTTCGACAGATTGTGAAATCATGCACACTCATATTTTTATAGTAATTTCCAAGAATGATTCAAAATTAAAGATAATATCGCATTTCCTTATTTTTTATAGTAGTGAAAATATTGTTATTGTTAGCATACCGTCGAAGACCCGACAAAGGACCACAAAGGTGGTGTTTCCGGCGGGCACGTGCACGGCGGGCGGCTAATACTACTCTATAGCCTCCTACTACTGGCTATGTTTTGATAGCAAGTCTAACCGTTGGTGGCGGTAGACTATGTTGTGTATTACTACATTAATTTTTGTTATTTTTACATTTATTTTGATTTATTTTAAGTTACATGAGTGATAATATTATTTAATTGTGTATGCCATTTATGTTGTGTATTATACACATGTTATCTTCGCATTTATTATGTTTCATTTTGAGTTATTAGTTTCGAATAAATTATTATTGTTAACCGATCGTCGACGTTAGCACGCATTCGGGTAGAATTCTGCTGCGCAATTTGATATTGCGCAAGTTGATTGCGCAATTTAATATTACGTAAGAAAATCTGTGCGCAATTTCAAATTGCGCAAGAATTCCTTGCGCAATTTGAAATTGCGCAAGGAATTTTATTGCGCAATTTGATATTGCGCAAGTTGATTGCGTAATTTAATATTGCGCAAGGAAATCTGTGCGCAATTTCAAATTGCGCAAGAATTCTTTGCGCAATTTCAAATTGTGCAAATCGTTCAAATCGCGCATAACACTAGTATTAGGCTAGGCCTAGCCTAGGCGTTTTAGCCTTGCTAGGCCTAGGATTGTTTGGTCGTTTGTTGACATAATTAACACAAAAGTAGGTGTGTTTATAAAATCCATATAAATATAACATTTAATATAAAATTATTAAAAACCAAATGTTACTGTTTTTAATCAATGTGAATGAAATGTAGGCGGGTAGTAACAAAGTGCGAGGCAGCGAGGCACGCGAGGCAGGGAAGGCATGCGAGGCAGGGAAGGCATGCGAGGCAAGTCAGAAATTTATGCGAGGCATCGTTTTACCATCATCAAAAAATGCGAGGCATCATTTTATCATTTCTCAAAATTGCAAGGCAGGAAATCACCGAAATTGAAGTAGCCTAGGCCTAGGCCCGCTAGGCTAGTTTCCTTTTGCACCTGCCTTGTATTTTAACCAACTTTATCCTGAATACCACAGCTTAGAATTAGTAGGCCTACTTTAATGAAGAAAAATCACATAAAAGTAACAATAAATCCATTAAATTGGTGATTTTACAGACGTTGTTTTTCTCGCATTTCGCACACTCAATGTTCAATATTTTGGTTTCTATGGAACGCCAAAAGAGCAAAATTAATTAGAGGGCTAAAAACTCCATTTATATTTAACGCATTATTTGGTGAAAATCAAGTACAATTTCAATAGATTTTGTCACTGTCAGTAAGGAAAAATGTTACTGTTGATAATGTACACGGTTTCGTTAACCTTTTAAAGAATAAAATAGAAAAATTCATCATAATATCCTTAGTAGGATGTCCTAGGTCTAGACTAGGTAGTGATGTTGATTTAGGATCGATTATTATTCTTTGAAAACAGAATAGTATCAGCAGTAACATATTACAGCATTTTTATTGACAAATTAACAAATATATTGAAATAAAACGTGTTTTTCACCAATAAATGCATGAGAAATTGATGCATTCCACTGAGTTTTAGTCCTCTATTATCGTTGCTCTTTTGGCGCTCCATAGAAACAAAAATATTGAACATTGAATAAGTTAAGGATTTATTTGTTACTTTTTATGTGATTCTTTCATTAAAGTACTCATGAGGTATACTTCTAAGGTGTGGTATTCACACGATAAAATAACTGTGCGAGTCGGTACGATTGGACGTGTACGCCAACAATGTTCATTTTGTAATGATTTAAACTGCATTAAATCTCAAACGGGTCTCAAATCATCATTTTTTATGAAGTTAGTCTAACAGGTCTTACTGAAGACGGAACCTAAACTGTGATTTAGCCTACTAAACAAATAGAATCTGTTTCTAAAAGCTAGCCTCATGACATCTAACTCGAAGGAAACTCCCGCCTCAACTGGCCCGTCTACACGGCAGTCCAAACAAGCTCGATCGACTTTGTCGGAAATTATTAACAGTACCGATATGCTCTCACTCATTGAAGATAACATCAAAAAAGCTTTTAATGGACCATTAATGGCTGAACTTATCGGTAAGCTGATACGTTTTCAAATGAAACATTTATTAACTTAATTAACAAAACCGTTAAGAAAAGCCTTGAGGCGACTATGGACAGAATCGATCGTGTTGAAGGCTCACTATTTGTTTGTGAAAGCAAAATAGATGACATAACAAATGAATTTGAGTCCATCAGCTCCTTTGTAGATGATATAAAAACTGAAATGCACAATATACACAACTCAGTTGATGATCTAGAGCAATATTCACGCAGAAATAATATCAGAATTTTTGGAATGCCTGAATCTGACAACGAGAACACTGATGAATTAGTATGCAAATTAGCAAGCAGCAAGCTGGGTGTAAACATCAACTTACACGACATTGACCGCTCACACCGAACAGGACGAAAGAATGCTAAAGCACGTCGACCTAGGCCAATTATTGTAAAGTTTACCTCATATAGAAGTCGAAGAAACGTTATAACAGTGAGAAGGAAATTAAAAGGCTCTGGGATATCTATCCAAGAGGATCTTACCCTAAAAAGACGCAATCTTCTGGCTCAATTGAAGCAACATCAGAATACAAACAGTGTTTGGTCGATTGATGGACGTATTTTTGCAACCATCTTGAAGAATGGCAGGGAAGTTGTAACTCCTATACTTTCTATTTCTGACATTGGCAAATCTTAATTTTAAACTATTGTATTATTATTCTTATTACTATAGTTATTGATATACTTTATTATAATCGTTTAATCTGCTGTTTTTGCGTATCAGTTCCAAATTAACACTTCTGATTAAACCATTTTTCACGTGTATATTTATACCATTGCGGTATTAGTTACTATTATTATTATCTTGCTATTCCATCACATACTTATCACATTTAGTGTCTCTATGCTGACTTCATCATTATTTTATTCCCCATACATTAAATGCATTGAATTTAAATCATTTAATTAAATTCTATCATCTCTGGGCATTTTAGAACTCTGTGCCTGTGATGTATGTGCTTATTGTGTATGAATATGTATTTATGTGTGTATGTGTATATATGTATATAATACGGAACTTTTTAATAAAATTAATTAATTAATAAAAGAACCTTTAATAGTAGCAAATCTATTCAATGACCACTTTACAAATATTGGACCCAACCTTGCTGGAAAAATAAACAATGACTCTGATAAAACTTTTCATCACTTCTTACATCCCCCTATTCCTAACTCAATTTTTCTTTCACCTGTAACCGAACAAGAAGTGCACAAAATCACAAATTCATTTAAAAGCAACAAGGCCTCTGGCATCGATGACATTTGTGCTAAAGTTATTAAAAAATCCATTGACACTATTCTCTCTCCTCTCACTTACATTTTTAATTTATCTCTTACATCTGGTGTTTTTCCCAACTCCCTAAAAATTGATAAAGTTATTCCAATTTTCAAGAAAGGTAGCAAGTCCGATCCAAATAACTATCGTCCAATCTCCATCCTTCCCTTTTTTTCAAAGATTCTTGAAAAGATTATTTATAACCACGTCTATGATTTTATAAGCAAGCACAATATTCTTTATAATAAACAATTCGGATTTAGGAAAAACTATTCTACGTCTTTTGCGCTAATTGATTTATCCAACAACATTATTGATGCAATTCAAAACAATTCTTTTCCCTCTGGCTTGCTTATTGACCTGTCGAAAGCTTTTGATACTATTGACCATCATATTCTGATTACTAAACTTTCAAATTATGGTATCCGTGGTGTTGCTCTTAAACTTTTAAAAAATTACTTATCAAATAGATTTCAATGTACTTCTGTTAACAATCATACCTCTGATCTTAAGCCCATTACCTGTGGTGTTCCCCAAGGGTCCTTGCTTGGCCCTCTTTTATTTCTAATTTACATCAATGATTTACCAAACGCCTCAGATATCCTTACCTTTTATCTTTATGCAGATGACACGACTTTATTTTTTAAAAGTGTTAACTTTCAATCAATTTTTCATACTTTTAACCAAGAATTAATTAATATTAACGATTATTTTAATGTGAATAAACTTTCAATAAACCTAAGTAAATGCAACTTTATGTTGTTTGGAATACGTCATCAAAAACTGACCGACGAGTCTCATAAAATTCTGATTGGTGATCAAGTAATTCCCCATGTTAAGCAAACCAAATTTCTAGGTGTTTTAATTGACCAAGAGCTAAATTTTAAAAATCATATAAAAGAAATTGAATTAAAAATTTCTAAAAACATTGGCATACTTTATCGTCTGTCTTCTTTTTACCGTCTCAAATTTTACGCAATATTTACTGTTCCTTTATTCTGCCTTTTATTAGTTACTGTAACATTGTATGGGCCAATAATTACCCTTCAAATCTTAGTAAAATACACGTCCTTCAAAAGAAAGCTGTTCGTCTTATCTCGGGTAACTCACGTCTTGCTCATACTAATATTCTTTTTTATAACCTTAAACTCTTAACTGTGCACGATATTAATAAACTCCAACAATGCATTTTCGTTTATGAACATATTAATTCCAAACTGCCTTCTAACTTTTCCTGTAATTTTTTAACTAACTCTGAAATCCATTCGTATAACACAAGGGCATCACAGGACCTTCATCTTCCTCAACCTAAACTAACTAAAATGAAACATAACATTCGCTATAGTGGTTCTAAACTATTCAATAATCTACCTCCCGAAATGTCATCATCGTCTTCTAGCAAAATGTTCTCTTTTAAACTTAAAGAATATCTTATTTCAAATTATAACTAATTGTTTTCTCTATTTTGTAATATTTTTTTAACTTTAGAAACTTTTTCGAAATTGCTTCCTTTACTGTTGGTGTGTGTGTGTGTGTGTCTGTTGATCTATATGTGTTTGTGTATTTATATGTTTACATTTATATATATAAGTATATAATGTTCTTACATGGCTTCCCAACATACAAGTTTTAATTGGATTTTTTTTTCCAATTGATCGATACTTTCTTGGGTTTTTTTGCCTCTTTCATTTTGTATATAACTGAATCATCTTTTTATACATTATGATTTACTGTATTATATCTCTAAAAAAAAAAAAAATATTTATTTATAAAATATCAGAAATTATAATGTTTTTTTACTCAAATATGAATGAAAGAAATAAATGTTTATTTGAATTTGAATTTGAATAAAGTTAGTTATCAAATTTGGAGTAAAAATACAAGCGAAGGAAACTAGTGCCAGGTTTATTAGTACGTACATGGACAACAATAAATAAAAATCGTTCGTAATATACCTAGCTTACTAAAACAGGAATAGTGTATCATTATTAAATATTACACCAATTATTATTATATCAAAATTGATTAAATTATTTTCTACATAGGCCTCTTATCTAGGTTAGGGCTAAGCATATTAGCTAAAGTTAAATTTTAGGCCTAGTATTACAATTATCGGACGTAAGTCTTTTTTCACACGCGCTCCAGAATTCTGTTGCAATTTTTTTCTTTGCGGCATGTTATTGGATCGCCATATCAGTTACCTTTTATTCACCGCCAGTTATTGAACTTGTCCTGGCAATCGCTGTTCACCTTATTTGCGAGAGAGGTACACGTGTTGTTCCTAGAGAATGGAAGGTCAAAAATGTCTTTGGCACGCCGCTCAGAGAGAAGTCTGTGCGTTGCTGCTGAAACCACGTGCTATAGGAGGGGAATGCACCACAATAATCCTCTGAGCTGAGGGCTGAATCATTCCGCTACCTGCTAAATAGTAAAGAGGGATTTTCCATCTCTCGGGTCTACCGGATCTAGGCGCAGGGGTGTGACAAAATATTATTTTCACTCTGCTATGTTCGAGAGACATGTGAGTGAACACGCTCGAAATGCCAACAAACATTGCAGTCAAATGAAGTACATTCATAAATTATCGGAATATATTGTGTGGAAATTGTAAAATCAGTATATAAGATTACATCGAGAGAACTTACAATGAGGCCTATATTAGAAATCGGGTGAAACCCCAATAGCCGAATAAGGTAGCTGAGTTGTTATGTTAGGTCTGTAACTGCGTGTGTCGCGGATGTCAATCATATTTTACAAGATGTTTAGGCGCCGATGTTTAAACTAAATAATTAATACCAATTAGGCCTACCATATTTATTTGAATAAAGCACCCGTCTCCTGTACACACAGTCTCATGGATGCCAATGCTGAAACATACCCGCACACAATAACACGAGGATGCTTCGCATTTACCTAGATTCGTTTTTGACGACTAAAGCAATCGAATCTAGGTAAAACGATTTAACATGACACGCTGTTTTACAATATAAATAGTTTGTTAAATTGAATTGCTGGTCTCATTTCTTTCCGTACCCAACTTTATTTTGAATAGGATTTATTCATGTTATGCATTTTTTTTTGTTCTGTAATAGCCTACATTGTGTAAATAGTTTATTGTTTACGTACTCTTTTCAAATGTATGTTGTGTTTTTTGTTATTTAGCAGACTTGTATTTGTTGCACATACTCTATCTTAGGTTTTTTATAATAAATGGGCACACTTTTATTCAACTACTACATGCTATCGTATCTGCTACGTGTGGAGTGCCTTGCGTTCACTTATGTACAGTACGGCGAAGCTTTATTCGAATGATCCTGGGTACGTACTAGGGAGTAAACTCCCGTATAGCTGATATTGCAAACTATCGAATCCCATGAGTTATCTATAGTTCCATTTATTATCATTGAAACAGAAAAAAGATATATGACACGTTGAAAAGTTAGTTTTGAAGTAATACACACCCTTTTTTAACTTCCTATCAATTCTGTTTGATATCACATTTTCACGCATTTTCTTGGTTAGCTCGGCAACTGTACAAAAATTGCAACTGGTAAGAAAAGTTTATATACAAATTTGTTTTTTAGAGTTTATGAAAAACACTGAATTGCATTTAATCTATATCAATGTGTACTTCAATTATTTTAAAGCATTACACAACCTAGTGCTTATTCCTAACACAGTGTTGGTAAATTCTCTAAATAAGCCTATACAATGTGAAAAAGAGCAAAATATAAAACTTGACAAACTACACTCTTTTCTTTGATCAATTCAACATAATTTAAACGAATAATTTACCGTTTTAATATTCAATTTTATCCCATTTGCTCTCTCCATTTGCATGAAAAGCAGTCAGTGTAACGATACCATCCGTCGATGGTTCTTTGGGATTGAATCTATGTTAAAAATGTAAGTAAGTTGAACAGTAATTTGCTTTAATTATTATCATCTACATCAAATGTATAAGTAAAATTCTTGATATATCAATACCGAAACGTATGTTACATACTAATACTAATAATAATAAAACAATATCTTTTAAAAAACATGGATATTCTAAAAATTAAAAAAGAGGTAATCAATAATCAACACGTTTAAACTTATTATAAATTTTAAATTTTTTTTGAAACAGATGATTAATAATATCCTGATTTTGTCAACACAAAATATGTCAAACATTTGTATTTTGTTTACCTCTCTCTAAGCATGGCCTTTACGTATTATATTATTATGTGTTTATAATGTAAAAGTAGGGGCTACCCACACTCACAGTGATAAAGTTTATTAGTATATTTGTTTCTATAATATCTAACAGTACCAACACTACCGATCAAAAGTGGTTAGTACCTATTTGCAGTATTGTATAGCATTACAATACTATTTCTGTTTATTCTCCAAGGGTCTATACATTTACCTACTTGTGTTAAACCATGGAGGTATGCAAGTATGGTTAAACCAAATAATTTGGAATGTTCCATTCATTGCAAATCAATACATTTGTATAAACGTATATTAAATCGATCAAAATAGTATTTTTTTAAAGAAAATCGGCCTGTCTTCAACATTATGATGCTGTACTCGAGCTGTTCAACCGGTTTTCAGCCATTAAAAACAGTTATCGTAGGAAGAGATAGGAAAATGCGAAGCATCCTCGTATTATTGTATGCAGGTATTTTTCACGGTGGACATGCATTAGACAGTGTATACCACGATCGGAAAACACCCCTTTTTGGGGCAAATCGTTGAACCTAAATTCGTTTTAATTGTCAATAACTAATTATCTGACTCAATTTAATTAGTAAGCAGGTTTACATCAGGTGGTTAAAATCAGTACCGGAAGTACGAACCAACTTTATTATACCATCGAGTAAAAATTCTAGAAGTAAGGCGCGATTTACCGAATTTTGCCCTTACGTAAATTTATATATAGAAGCATGTGTGCGAGTTTGGTGTAATGGTTATGTAACAAGCCTTTCAATTAACAATAGCTTCAGTTGACTAACAATAGAACAGCAACGCGAAAATCAAACAAGTGAATTTGAAAAGAAATAGGTTTTTTAAACTACTCGCATCAAAAAACGTGTACATTAAATAAAATTATGTTTTAAAATTACAAATCACAAATTATAACTCTTGGCTCTTGTTAAAAAATGAAGTTTTTTTGACAAATAGTTCTCGAGAAAATGCAATTTCAGTTTACTTGTTACTTTAAGACTGCTCGCCGGCTTTTGAACAATTCTAGCAGGTCTAAAAAAGTATACTAAAAAGTGGTCCAGAATTGGGACCATGGTCCGAAATGGTCCCAAAATTTAATGGAATGGTCCTTGACCACATATCTATCTGTACATTCATTTTGGTAAAGATCTTGTAATTACTTTTTGAGTAATCCTGCTAACAAACAAACAAACAGACAGACAAACAAACAAACAAACTAGCCTTCGCGCATAGCGCGATACTTGGCCAAATCAAAATTGGCCTCCTGACATTGACCCAATTTTCACCAAAAGTGTGTGTCTTATGCTGTGTGATTTAGGCTAATTTCACTACAATCATGTGTATACGAGTTTGGTGTAAAGGTTTGTAACCAGCCTTTCAACTAACATTACGTGTACAGCCCCATTAGAGAATGTGTTCATTTTTACCCGAAGTTTTTCAAAACTTTGGGTAAATGTCACTTAACCTCCTACTGTGACATGTGTTTATATAAGTCCAACTTTGATAGACAGGTCGTTAAACCTTTTGATCATTGCTGACTTCTGCTAGTTTTTGCCTGACCATTGACCTTGCATACTGAAGAATGTACCTTTTCCTAATCAATCAATTACAAGAAAGCTAATAAAATCACAGGGGTATAATAGGATTCAGGTCATTAATCACCTGCTTAGTTGATTTATCTGATAAGGATTTTGACCAAAAAGTTCTAATGGGGATGTACACCTAATGAACAATAGCTCAGACAACTAACAATAGAACAGCAACGCGAAAAACACACGGGTGAATTTGAAAAATAGGCATATTTTCATCATTGTTTAGCCTATGCGTGCGTAGCCTGTCACTTTTGACGTGCTCGTATAACGCAATTTTGAGTTTAAAAATGAATAAAATGTCATTAAATTGTTGTAGAAAGGTTTTAAAACAGAAATCATGCAGAAATGGTGCGCATTAACGTTTTATGCACATTGCGCACGCAAAAATGTGCGCAATTTTTAAACATTTAAAAGTACCTGAAACGTACTCTAATTTCATAAATAATGAATTTTGACTTTTTTAAAAATGTTAAGCGCAGATACGCGTATATGCGCTACGCACGTAATTATATTGCCATATGATGACCTGAAATTTATGAGTACCAAATTTGGTTTAATTATGATAAATGCTTGTGAAGATATGATTACAAACGTGACTTTGTTAATTCGCGCGTAGACTGCGTAATTTTTGATTGCGCATCGTGACAAGATAACCACATCGATTCCTGGCCATAAGAAATATACTCTGAAAAAATGACGTAGCTAGATGAAACATATATCTCAAGATAATTGACGGACAAATTATAATCTATAATTCATCACAATGACGAATTATAGGTTATATGCATTGATTTAAGTAATAAGATAATTGATTTTTAAAAGATATATTTATTTTGTCATGGTGTTAGGCCAATTTATAATAATTATATGAAAGAGATTTTGGTATTATGCTAATACAATAACCGGTATCATCACTGCACATCGAGCCACTTGCATAAAAACAACCCGATCAAAGATCCGTATACATTATAAACTTTTCTTATTACATAATAATAAATACATAATTTTTATATATGTTTCATTATAAATCAGGCGTATAATTTATACACTACATGAGAAATAAAATTGAACAAACAATACGGATATAACAAAATCTTATTTCGTTTTGTTTCCAAGGCGAGACTCGAACACGGTACCACGAGTGGTATAGACGCGATCACAGACCATTGAGCCATACGCACTTGGTTGAAGAAATCATCCGTGTATTTACTATGCAGTAACCACTTTGGTGCAATTTTATTACATACGGTTCAGCTGTTATGACCATGCAAATTTGGTTTCCGGGTGAAATTTTCTTCAGTTTAACAGTTATCGTTTTGTATAGTATACTCTAACTGAACCTACGTACAGATATTAAATTATTTACTTAATTCTCATATACATATACAGGTATGTTTTGTAATTTTATCCTGTAATATACAATTAACAAAATTTTCATAATGGCTCATGCAAAAAGTGCTGCACAAAGAGGAAAAGAGCAGAAAATGAAACAACGAGAGGTCCGTGCCTGTCAATCTCAAGAGAAGTTAGAAGAAACTCGCAAAAAATCTAGGGAAAGAATGGCTCTAAAACAAAATGCTGAAACAAAGGAAGAAAGAAATTTGAGGATCAAAAAGGAGAAATTAACTATGGAAACAAAGAGGGCAAATGAGACTGAGGAAAAAACTAAGAAAAGGCTTGATGGAGAAAAACGTGCAGTGGCCGAAAAACGTAAACAAGAGACTGGGAACCAGACTAAGGAAAGACTTAAGAGAGAAAAACGTGCTGTGTCTGAAAGACGTAAACAAGAGACTGAGAACCAGACTAAGGAAAGACTAAAGAGAGAAAAACGTGCTGTGTCTGAAAGACGTAAACAAGGGACTGGGAACCAGACTAAGGAAAGACTTAAGAGAGAAAAACGTGCTGTGTCTGAAAGACGTAAACAAGAGACTGGGAACCAGACTAAGGAAAGACTTAAGAGAGAAAAACGTGCTGTGTCTGAAAGACGCAAACAAGAGACTGGGAACCAGACTAAGGTTAAGAATTAAGAGAGAAAAATGTGCAGTGTCTGAAAGACGTAAAAAAGAGACTGGGAACCAGACTAAGGAAAGACTTAAGAGAGAAAAACGTGCTGTGTCTGAAAGACGTAAACAAGAGACTGTGAACCAGACTAAGGAAAGACTTAAGAGAGAAAAACGTGCAGTATCTGAAAGACGTGAACAAGAGACTGGGAACCAGACTAAGGAAAGGCTTGAGAGAGAAAAACATGCAGTGTCTGAAAGACGGAAAAAGGAGACTGGTGTACAGAGAACACTGAGGCTTCGGGAAAAAAGGACTACCGAGTCACTAAGACGTGACAACAAGTGCTCGGACAAACGGTCGAAAAGACTGAAAATAGCCGATTAACGATGCAAAATATAAAACAACTAAGACGTACAAAAATACCTAGTAACGATGATATTGTGTCCGATTTTTTGAAAAATGTTAAGGATTCGGCATTTTATGTGTGCTGCTCTTGTCACCGGATGATGTTCAGAATAACGGTTGTTGAATTACATGGCGATCGCTACCCAAAAGCTAAACCATCAATGCTGGAAAATGTACTTTCATACAGAATCACATCGGCAATTGGGAAACAATAGATTTGCAGAACTTGTCATTTAACACTCAAACGAGGAAAAATGCCCACGCAAGCAAAAGCTAATAATTTGTCTTTGACTGACCAACCACGAGCGCTAAAAAATTTGAATGCTCTTGAACTGAGATTGATATGTCAACAAGTTCCTTTCATGAAGATGGTTGGGTTGCCTCGTGGAAAACAACATGGTATCCATGGTCCCGCAGTCAATGTACCAGCAAAACTTGATACAGTATGTTCTTTATTTCCACGATTACCATCGGAGACACAACTAATTCCAATGAAGTTTAAAAGAAGTTTAAAACATTCCTCGCATTATATCTATGACTATGTTGATATCGGACGAGTATAAACAGCTTTGAGATACTTGAAAAGAAACCATGTGTGGTACCACGAGATCGATATCAGAGACAATTGGGTTTTGGATGCTGAAAACGATGACAAAGAGCTCTTTCAAGCTTTAGTATGTACCGGTTCAGATAGAAAATCAGATGAGAATCTAAAAACACCCGATGAAAACAGTGACTCAGAAAATAACGGTCAAAGTGATGGTGAGAAATTTGACCAAGCTTGCACATGCACTGAGGTTGCTGAAACGAGTGGAGTCACATACCAAATTTGTAACGTTGACGAAAATAGCGATTTGGGGAAATTGAACACAATGGCAAAGGAAAATAACATGAACATTGTCGATGTTCCTGGAGATGGGGATTGTATTTTCTACTGCGTGTGTTATCAGCTTGAAAGATTAGAGATCACAAAGCTGAATGTCAAGGAGTTACGAAGTTGTCTATCAAAATATATGGTTGACAATGCAGATTGCTATCGAGACTTTGTTTGTGCTAGCGTAGAATCCAATGGTCTGTCCAATGCAGATACCGAGCAACCAACTGGCAACGATCCTGCAATTTCCTTGATAAGCGATGTCGAAACAAGAAAAGAAATACAATGGATAAAATACTTGGACCGTTTAGAATCTGGAACTCAGTGGGGTGAACATATTTCACTACAAGCTATTGCAGATATGTTTTCTTTGTGCGTGTTTGTTCATACAACAACAAATATGTTAAAGCATTCTGTTCGCTCTAAGATCGGAGGTGAAACATAGTTTTCATGTTGGGATTGATTGGACAGTCTCATTACGTTGTGTTTGAACCTTATGCTCAAGAAAATAATGACAACGATGTCGAGCTGCCTGAATCTGTGTGGCAAAATTATGATGACGATGTTGATCAATTATTGGCAGTACATGAGATAAATGAAGAGGGTAATAATGACAGTGATGAAAATGATGCTGAAGATGCTGATGCTTTTGAAGCGGCTTCAAAGATTCGTGGCTTGCCCTATGAAACTAGCATGGTCAAAGAAAACGCTGATCTTAAAATTAAATTGATAAGCGTCGCTCCAGCCGAATCGGAAAAACCGCAGCCGATACTCTGTGATCTTAATTTTGAAGAGCTATCGAATCCTGATAAATATCATGATGGCAAGAATGCTCTAACAGCTGAAAGACCAATTGAAATAGCTCCACGGAAATACTTCAATCAAAGACTTCTTGATGTGGATGGACGTTTTGCGAAATCTATTGAATATCTTCTGAGCGAACAATATGCTGTGGAAAACAAACAAGTTCAGGGTGACATAAACCACTTTATATTTCGCAGAACGGCCGGAAAACAATGTCATGGTACATGTCTAAATGTTGGCCTTACTAAGAATGTTGAGAAGATGAATGAACTGATAAAGGGCAACCATGCATACAAGATTCTAAAAAATATACGAGGTACACGTAGCCATCAAAAACAAACAGAAAGTAATTCCGTACAGAATCTTTCTCAGTGGACCTGGTGGAGCAGGAAAAACTCACGTGATCAGACTGATTCATTCAGACACCAAAGCTGCTTTCCCTTTCACGGATCATAAAGCCAAATGATGTGACAGTTCTTCTGACAACACCAACAGGTGTGGCAGCTTTTAACGTGGGAGGTATGACAGTCCATTCTGCTTTGCTATTAAGAGTCAAGAAATATGGACAAGGAGGTGAACCACTTACGTTTGAGAAGTTTATCACCCTGCAATCTAAACTTGAGAACCTACAACTGGTCATCATTGATGAAGTTTCAATGATTGGTTCCGATTTGCGGGACAGACAGACAGCGGGATTGCACACAGTGTTGATTCTAGCTGAACGAGCACGAGTCATGCTGACATATAACGTTGACACAGCAGATGGTTTGGTAAATAGCGTCATAGGAACGGTTACATCAGTGGTAAAAAACGACAAAGGGAAGGTACTAACTGTTCTTGTTTGCTTTGATAATGAGCAGGTTGGACTAAAGGCGAGATCTACAAGCCAATGGAAAGACATATACCCACTTGCAGTTCCAATTAAGCGTCATGAAGGTAAATTTGATAAAGGTGGGAAAAAAGGTGCACAAATTGCCCGGAGGCAGTTTCCTTTGACGTTAGCGTGGGCTGTGACAATTTATAAATGTCAAGGACTCACTGTTGATCAGATTGTTGTTAGTATGAAAAATTCCAGACGGTTTGGACAAGGACAAGCCTATGTGGCATTTAGTTGTGTGCGATCTTTTAATGGTCTCTTTATCACAGATTTTGACGAGACAGGAATTAGAACCAGCCAAAAAATAGAAACAGAAATGAATGAAATGCGTGATCAATTGGTGCATTCTATTCCAAAGCCAAACTTTGTCAAACTTCCCAAACCTGAATGGATCACACTTGGTCATCTCAATGTTCACTACTTCTTAGAGAAATTATGTGACTTGAACAGCCACCATGAATCTGAACTTCTGGCAAAGACAGACGTCATGTGCTTTACCGAGACCTAATTGAAAAAGGAGCACACCATCGATCAATTTTTAATGATGCATAACTATATAGCGTTCAGAGAAAATGTGCCAGATGAACAAAACCACGCCGGCGGACATGGTGTTATGATATGTGCGTCGTCACCAGACTTAAGACCATTGGAGCTTCCTTTGATCTCAGTAACTGGGCTAGAATCAAAAGTAGTTGTTCTCACGACAACAACATTTCGACTAATCGTTTCCGTTATGTATAGAAAACCTTCACAATCAACAAAAGATTTCATGCATTTACTAGACTCACTGCTTGCCCTGATGCCCTTGAATATTCCAACAATTATACTTGGTGATTTCAATGATAATTTAGTCAATGAGAAACAGTCCTCATTAACAGATTTCATGGCGCGGAATGGCTTTAAGCAGTACGTGTGCAGTGCGACAACTGATGGCGGATCTTTGTTGGATCATATTTACTTTAACAGACATGATATTAATTTGAATGGTACTGTGTTCAGATTCATGTGCATGTATCTATTATTAAACTTTAAATGCGCGTGTGCGCGTAACTTCTTGTGAAACATGCCATTTTTAATCCATAGAAAGTTTGCCCTTGATATGAAATATTCACCAAGTGTCAATACTAAATGACTTTTGGTTTTTAATCTATGATCAATCATTGAAATTGATAAAATCGCACATAAATTACGCTGCGCGACTCTAACGTCATATAACAAAGTTTCCTGCACATCTACAGCTACAGGTCAATCTTATGACAAAGTTATACCAAGAATATGTCTACAAACATTTGAGATATAGCTGCAACAAAAATCTGGGAAAGAAAGAAGAATAAAGACTAGATTTGAACACTTTGACGAGTTCAGGTTATCCGCGCAAACGCAACATGCACATATTTTAAACTATACGAACCTCGACAATTATTAAGCCATCCTATGACATGAAATAAATATGTTTACAGTGCTGAATTGTACCTATTTTATAGCACAGTATTTACAGAATACACTGTATATGTTATATACAGTGTAGCGTGGACGGAATTACGAGACCCATCTTTTAAATCCAATTATTAACACGATGATGTCAAATTGACATAAAAAATAACAATTTTAGAAGATTATCTAATTAATTACATTAATACAAATTTGAAGAATTTTGGGCACGTAAAAGTGAGATGAGCTCTCGTTAAACGCAATGAACTTTTATGCAAGAGGTGAAAATACGACTTTTTTTATTCAATTGGCTATATGATGACTTCACAACATCTGATTGGCAAAATGTTCACATGATTTCGTATCTACAATCCAATAGCTTCCTGAAAACGTTTTAATCATGACTATCACTTTTTATTCAGACGAGCTATAACAGATTAAAATTGACTGTAAAAATGAAAATAAGTGACCCACGTTATTTACATTTTTACACATTATGACGTCATAACAATTAAAATATTTTTAACTCATGCGAAAGATAGTTGATTGACGTAGACAATAATAAAATGTTGGAGGAAATGGAATTTGTATAAGCGAGATGCGCTTTGTTGAATGTGATGAGCAATAAGGAAATAGACAAAAATCCTATTTTTTACATTCGTGTGGCCATACAATGATGTCATAACATCCGAGAGGTAAAAATGTTGCATGAATTCATATCTACAATTTATCTTCTTGCATAATAAGTTAAAAAAATTGGGGTCACCTTTGATACTGAAGAGCTATAATAGAATCAAAATAGGCATTATTTTGACAATATTTTCTAACATTTTCAACAGAAACGCGAGCAAATGGTCTAAATCAACGTGCTCGTATGACCTGATTTTAAGTCTAAATTGTTTAAAAGTTGGTAAAATTACTAGAAAAAGGCTGAAAAAACATAAATCACGGCAAAAAATGTATTTTTAACGCTACGTGCGCACCACGCTCGTAAAATATTTTGCGCGCGCGGTAATTTTTGACATGCTCAAAATGTCATGATCAGCGTAGAAAGTTGATTAAATTATGCTTGGTTTTTAGTCTATGATCAATCATAAAAAATCATAAAATCGCGCGTAAGTCATGTTGCGCAACTCTGACGTCATTCAAAAATAGGAGGTGCACAACTTCACGTAAATGCCCATATGTTGACAAAGTTATGAAATGTTATGTTTACAAGTTTTTGAGATACGTTCTGCACAAAAATGGGGGAGAAAGAAAGAAGCAGAAAAAGATCCAGGACGATTAAAAGGAGTTATTCGCTCAATGAGGATAACTAAAAATTGAAACAGGACGATTACAAGGAGTTATTCGCTCAATACGGATAACTAATAATGCAAAATAAAAGACACAGGACAGTTACAAGGAGTTATCCGCTGAATGCGGATAACTAATAATTGAAATTCATAAAATACCGCGTAACTTACGCTGCGCGACTCTAACGTTATATAACAAAGTTTCTTGCGACATAAAAAAATCCGGGAAAGAAAGAAGAATAACAAAGAAGATGAAAAAAAAAAGATATTTACAATCACAAGGGTTATCCTGCAACTAAGTTGCGGATAACCAACTAGATTTGAACTCGTCACTTTGACGAGTTCGGGTTATCCGCGCAAACGCAACATGCACATACGTTTATATATATATGAACGCCGACAATTATTATGCAAGCATATGAAATGAAATAAATATGTTTACAGTGCTGAATTGTACCTATTTTGTAGCATACAGCATATTACAGTATTTATACAGAATACACTGTACATATGTTAAATACAGTGTAGCATAGACGAAATTACGAGACCCATCTTTTAAATCCAATTATTACACGATGAGGTCATAAATTGACATATAAACATAACTATTTTAGAAGCTAATTATCTAAATAATTACATTAATACAAATTAGAAGAATTTTGGGCAGGTAAAAGTGAGATGCTCTCTCGTTTAAACGCAATGAACATTTACGCAAGAGATGAAAATAAGACTTTTTGAATTCAACTGGCCATATGATGACGTCATGACATCAGATAGACAAAATTTGTATATGAATTCATATCTACAATTCAACAACTTCTATAATAAGTTTTAATTATGCGCGTCACTTTTTATTCTGACGAGCTATAACAGATTGAAGTTTACTGTAAAGATGAAAAGAAGTGACCCTCGTTATTGACATTTTTAGACATGATGACGTCATAAAAATTAAAATATTTTAATTCATGCGAAAGATAGTTGATTGACGTTGACAATCTTAAAATCTCGGGGAAAATGGAATACGTATAAGCAAGATGCGCTCTGTTGAATGTGATGAGCAATAACAAAAGAGACAAAAATCATATATTTTACATGCGTGTAGCCATACGATGACGTCATAACATCCGAGAGGTAGAAATTCTGCATGAATTCATTTCTACAATTTATCTTCTTGCATAATAAGTTAAAAAAATTGGGGGTCACCTTCGATCCTGAAGAGCTATATAATAGATTCAAAATAGGCATTATTTTGACAATATTTTATAACTTTTTAAACTAAAACGCGCGCAAATTGTCTAAATCAACGTGTTCGTATGACGTCATTTAATTTGAAATGATGTCAATCTTTTTTTAAATGACTAGGAAAGGCTGTAAAATCATAATTCACGAGAAAAAAACATGATTTTCGTACTCCGTGCGCACCATACGTGTACAATTTTTCGCACGCGTCTGAATTTTACTCATGCTCAAAATGTCATGATCAGATTAGATATGATTAGAAATTAATTTTGCGCATTTTCCAACTTTAAATGCGCTTGCGCGCGTAACTTTTTGTGAAACATGCCATTTTTAATCCATAGAAAGTTTGCCCTTGATATAACAAGAAAATTAAGAGCTATTATTAAGAAAGATGAAAATTTGTGTTATAAATCTACTAAGGAGCTAGGTAGATAGAAATGTATAAGAATTATGCAAGATTATATTGTCAAATTGTTATTAATAATATATAATGTCATTATTATAATTATTATATTTATTATTTTAATGTTAATATTACCTATTATTTTATTTTTCTCGACATGTCGGTTTTATAAAAGCGCAACTATAAATTTATATGCACGTCATTACATTTATATTTATGATACTGTACAATTAATATGATGTATACAACTTTTTCTCAACTTCCATTCCACGATATAGATTATTCTGATGAATTACATGCATCACATATACCTCCAGAAATAAATAATGCTGATTTTAATCCTCTGATAGATAACGACCTAAAATTCGACCAACAATCCAACATGTTAATAGATCATCTTAATTTAAGGTCATCCACGCTTGATAATTGCAAATATCATGATATCAATATATTTAATAATTTTACTGGCAAATTACCAGATAGTAATCACCTATCTCTATTACATCTTAACATCAGAAGTGTATCTAATAAATTTGATAAACTTAACGAACTCGTACATTCTATTAACTTAAAATTCAGCATAATTGGCCTTTCTGAAACCTGGTTGAATGAAAGCAAAATGCATCCATTTCTTCATAATTATACTTTTTTATCTAGTGATCGCATTGGCAATAAAACAGGAGGTGGTGTTGGCTTGTTTGTTAAAAACCATATTAATTATAATATCAGAAATGACTTAATATTGCCAAAAGAAATATGTGACTCACTATTTATAGAAATCATTCATAAAAATAAGAAAAATTCTATTATTGGCATTATCTATAGACCACCGGATTCCAATATTGATACCTTCTCTACAATAATAAATGACCTACTAACTAAAATAAATTCTGAAAATAAATATTGTAATATAATGGGAGATTTTAATATTGACCTTATTAAATTTCATAACCATAATCATATAAATAATTATCTAAATACTATTTTATTAAATTCTTTTTTTCCTACTATTTCGAAACCAACCAGAATTACAAAAAATACTGCGACTCTTATTGATCATTTTTATACAAATCACATAAATCTTGAAATAACATCCGGAATAATAATATCAGATATCTCTGACCATCTACCTATATTCCAAATAATTGACTATGATTTATGTTTTAAAAACACCTCAATTGATTACTCACATTATGTTGCAGACATAAATTCACTAAATTTTGATCTATCGCAGGCTGATTGGTCAAGTGTTTATAATGCTGATTATAAATCTGCTATTGATACATTTAATGATATATTTTTTAGTATTTATCAACGACACTTGGTCACTAAAGAAATTAAAATAAATAAATATAAAAAATGCAAACAGCCTTGGATGACCCCTACTCTTCTTAAAAGCAGTCAACGAAAACACTACCTTTATAAAAAATATATTAAATCTCAGAGCCCAAACGACAAAACAACATACACAAGTTATAATAATTTGTTTATTGCTCTTTGTCGTACTGCTAAAAAAACAATATTATGAAAGAAAATTCAATCAAGTCAAAACAAATATTAAGAAAGTTTGGGGTGTGATCAATTCTGTTTTAAATCCAGCTAGAAAAAATAATAAAAATCCCTCAGTCTTGAAAATTGGGGATGAATTTATTTATGATACTAACTCTATATGTGATCACTTTAACAAATATTTTTCAGAAATCGGTTTAAAAACGCTCAACTCCATCCCAGATAATAATATTGATCCAATGTCGAATTTACCACCCCCACCCATTAATTCATTTTTTATTAACCCAGTCACTGAAAATGAAGTGTTGAACATGATCAACAGTCTAGACTCTAATAAAGGATCAGGACTCCCTTACACCTTCTGTTCTTAAAAAAGTTACTCCTTTTATTTTAATTCCTTTTACTTATGTTATCAATTTATCTTTTACTACAGGAATCGTACCTGATCATATAAAATTAGCTAAAGTGGTCCCAGTTTTTAAAAAGGGAAATGCAAACTTACTTAACAATTATAGACCGATTTCCGTTCTCCCCATTCTCTCAAAAATAATAGAAAAATTAATGCATACTCGTCTTTATACATATTTAACTAAACATAACATCCTAAATAATCATCAATATGGTTTTCGTAAAAAACACTCTACCTGTCACGCTATGCTTGAACTTATACATTCAATTAATAATGCATTTGAAAATAAAGAATTTTTGTTAAGCACTTTTCTTGATCTATCCAAAGCTTTTGATGTTGTGAATCATGATATTTTACTTTCAAAACTGTTACGTTATGGCATTAGAGGTGTTTCGTTAAAATGGTTTATTAGTTATCTTAGTAATCGTAAACAATATGTACAGATTGGTAACTGTAAATCATCGGCAAAGAACGTTCCATGTGGTGTACCACAGGGGTCGGTCCTTGGACCCTTATTATTTCTTATTTACGTAAATGACATAACCTTTGTTAGTGATACACTGAATATTGTTTCCTTTGCCGATGATACAACTTTATTTTATTCAAACAAAAATATTGATTTATTAGTAAATACCTTTAATTTAGAATTAAATAAGATTGAAAATTGGTTTTCTTCTAATAAATTATTGATTAATACTTCAAAAACAAATTTCATTATATTTCACTCCCATCGAAACAGGCATAAATTAAGTAACAAAAACATTCAAGTTGTTCTAAATGGTAAAAATCTGGACCGAAAAAGCGAAACTTTATTTCTTGGAATTTTAATTAATGAAAACTTAAATTGGACCGGTCATCAGAAAAATATTTCAATCAAAATGTCTAAATGCATTGGTGTTATAAACCAGATAAAATATTTTTTTCCTCAACACATTTTACTTTCTTTGTATAATTCGCTGATATTACCACATTTACTTTATTGCAATATTATATGGGCAGCTGATTATCCTTCAAATTTACATAGAATTTTCATTTTACAAAAACGTATTGTTCGATTATTAAACTTTGAACAATCTACATCTGCATCAGAACCTTTGTTTAAAAAACTTAAAATTTTAAAAATATATGACCTTCATAAACTTCAAGTTACTTCTTTTATGTTTGAATATGTTACTGGTTTACTACCAAAGTCTGTTTCAATGTTATTTTCAAATCGTTTATTAGATCATACCTATAACATAAGAAATCCACATAAATTGTATGTTCCATTTGTTAAACTTAGAAAAAGCCAGTTTTTTATTACTTATTTAGGACCAACGTATTGGAATAATCTAGATTCAACTGCCATAAATCATTTATATACTGTAAATTCATTTAGAAAGCATATAAAAACCCTTTATTTATCTTGTTACCAAACCTACTAAATATGTTGCGCATTGTATAATTTATTTAATTGTATGCGTTGTATTTGTATATTTATACGGTACCGTTCTTATTTTTGTTTGAATTATTATTATTATTTTAGGGGTCAATGTGAGACAAGTTCTACTTCTAATTTTGATCCCTAAGATGGTCTTATATTAATTGTTTATTATTGTTTATTGTAATATTGTTTGTTATATATTGTGACCATCTTAAATAAATGTATTATTGAATGAATGAATGAACTTAAATTTTCACCAAGTGTCAATACAAAATGACTTTTGGTTTATAATCTATGACCAATCATTGAAATTCATAAAATTGCGCGTAACTTACACTGCACGACTCTAACGTCATTAAAAATATGGAGGTGCACAACTTCAGGTAAATGTCCATATAATGACAAGTTTATACAAAAGATATATTCACAAGCAATAGGGGAATGCTGCTCACAAAAATCCGGGAAAGAAAGAAGAACTAGACATGAAACTCGTCACTGTGACGAGTTAGTTATCCGCACCACGACAAACGCCACGTGCACGTCATACGTTGGAATATTGCACACAGATAAAGATTATGGCATTATGACAAGAACTGAAGAATATGATATGCTGTTAGTGCTGAATTCTGTCAATTTTGTGTCATATAGTATATACAGTGCAAACAGTATCTGTATACATATTACATACAGTGTAAAATAGGTGAAATTACGGGACCCGCCATTTATTCCAATTTTTAACATGGCGACGGTATCAAAATGAAACACTTAGATAGCAATTTCAGAAGGAAATTATCTCAGGAACAACATATTAACGTGTGAAAGAAATTTGAATACGTAAAATATAGATGCGCACCCTTTTAAATGTTATGAACTATCACGCAAAATATGAAAATACGACTTTTTTTATTCAACTGGCAATATGATGACTTCACAACATCTGATTGGCAAAATGTTTACATGAATTCGTATCTACAATCCAATAGCGTCCAGAAAACGTTTTAATCATGATTATCACTTTTTATTCTGACGAGCTATAACAGATTGAACTTTACTGTAAAAATGAAAATAAGTGACCCACGTTGTTTACATTTTTAGACATGATGACGTCATAAAAATTAAAATATTTTTAACTCTTACGGAAGATAGTTGATTAACGTAGACAATATTAAAATCTCGGGGGAAATGGAATACGTATAAGCGCGATGCGCTCTGTTGAATATGATGAGCAATAACGAAACAGACAAAAATCCTATATTTTACATTCGTGTGGCCATACGATGACGTCATAACATCCGAGAGGTAAAAATTCTGCATGAATTCATATCTACAATTTATCATCTTACACAATAAGTTAAAAAAATTGGGGTAAACCTTTGATCCCGAAGAGCTATAATAGATTCAAAATTGGCATTATTTTGACAATATTTTATAACTTTTTTAACTAAAACGCGCACAAATGGTCTAAATCAACATGTTCGTATGACGTCATTTTAATTTGAAATGATGTTAATCTTTTTTAAACTGACTAGGAAAGGCTGTAAAATCATAATTCAAGAAAAAAACACATGATTTTCATGCTCCATGCGCAGCTTACGCGTAAAATGTTTCGTGCGCGTGGGAATGATCAGCGTAGAAAGTTGATTAGAAATTATTTTTGCGCATTTTGAAATTTTAAATGCGCGTAAGCGCGTAACTCCTTGTGAAGCATGCCATTTTTAATCCATTGAAAGTTTGCCCTTAATATGACTTAAATTTTCACTAAGTGTCAATACAAAATAACTTTTGGTTTATAATCTATGATCAATCATTGAAATTCATAAAAACACGCGTAATTCATGTTGCGCAACTCTGACGTCATTCAAAAATAGGAGGTGCACAAGTTCACGTAAATGTCGATATGTTGACAAAGTTACGATATGTTCTGTTTACACGTTTTAGAGAAACGTGACGCACAAAAATGACAGAAGGAAAGAAGTATAATACAGAAAAAAAAAAAATATGATGAAACAGGACGATTACAAGTAGCCTGGGTGCAGTACAAATTTTGCGGGAAAAAATTATAGGACAAATTTTTTCTTTTTTTTCTGATAGAGTATACCATATAGAATGTCAGAAAAAAAATTCCCATCCCAGGGTCTTGGGGAAAATTTTTTACGGCACTTTTAAATTTTGGCCTATATACACACACAAATGCCTATTAACAACTACTAGGCCTAGGCTAGCTAGTATACTGGACATCATCGCTGATTTAATCATTATTATTACCCAGTCCACCCCATCCAGATATCCATCCTACCTAGGCTAGCCTATGTTAAGTTTTACAATTTTACATTAATATTATCAAAATTATAACTTTTCTATATCAATGTAAACACATTACCAGCAACAACACAGTGGATTATACAAAACATAACTCACTAAGTCCATAGGCATACTACATGCAACACTTTATATATTGACTGTATGTACAGGTATTCCAAAAGCAGTAACAATAAAATACATTTTGGGGGACAGGCCTACCTGGCTGCGATTTTGTTTTTCGTACATAAGTTGGGGACCCCTCATGAAACGTCACAAAATAAACATGAATAATTCATCAGTTAATAAAATGTTCTTGTTCCGTTTGCACCCGAAGCATATAGCAACAAGAAGTGATTACACAAGTGCGCGCGCGGTACGATTCTAGGCCTATCTCCGCTGTGGTTGCGGCGTGCGATTTCATAAAAGAATAACGGCGTTTTGTGTGGATTGTCAAAATAATCAGCCTTTAGTTTATGGTGTTTTTAATATAATTTATTACTAAAGAATTACGTGTTAAAAAATGATAGTTTCTATTAATACTACATGTATTAGGCCTAATGTTAGTCTCTAAACCCATGTCTATTCAAGTAGTAGCTGTGTGTGTGTGTGTTAGGTATGACACAGTCCGAGTAATACTAATATAAGTCAGCAAAATTAAACAATAAACATTACACAAAAATACATTTTTTATTCTCGTGGGTCTAATCTTTCCCATCTCATGTGTTCATATACGCGCATTTTTCTTTGAGTACATATTGTTTGATAATAAAATAGCAGAATTACGATTAGCCTTAAAATCGCTACCTGGCTAGCAACTTGCAATACATGCAATTTAGGCCTACCTAGCCTAGACGTGACCTATGCATAAGTAATTAGAAAAGTAATAGAAGAAGATGAAGCAGAAAAACAATTTTTTTTCTTACTTACATCATCCAAATGTCTCGTGAGTTTTTATTGTAAAACTCCCGGTGATAATCAGACATTGATAACCTATGTTGAGCAGCCGAAAACGTACCGTACAATATGGACATTGCATTGGTCGTCGAGAGCACAAACACTACGAGTGTCATCAAATCCATTTCTCTTGCATAGTGATTGTAAACGGAGAGTCGTACTATAATACATTATACTTGTATGATGTCACCTACCCATGATGATGTCAGCTATATTTAGTACACGTAAGATGCTAAAATAATGGCGGTGCAATATTATTATACCTACGGTTGCAATCTGGATGCGTTATGAAATACGTCAGATACCCACCGTTTGTTGTAGATGACGTCGATATAAAGACTAATATTCACCCTAGATGCTATGTTTAATACACACACATACACACACACACATAAAATAATGATGGTGCAATATTATACCCACGCTTGCAATCTGGATGCGTTATGAAATACGTCAGATACCCACCGTTTGTTGTAGATGACGTCGATATAAAGACTAATATTCACCCTAGATGCTATGTTTAATACACACACACACACACACACATAAAATAATGATGGTGCTATATATTATACCCACGCTTGCAATCTGGATGCGTTATGAAATACGTCAGATACCCACCGTTTGTTGTAGATGACGTCGATATAAAGACTAATACTGTATTCACCCTAGATGCTATGTTTAATACACACACACATAAATAATGATCGTGCTATATTATACCCACGCTTGCAATCTGGATGCGTTATGAAATACGTCAGATACCCACCGTTTGTTGTAGATGACGTCGATATAAAGACTAATATTCACCCTAGATGCTATGTTTAATACACACACATAAAATAATGATGGTGCAATATTATACCCACCGCGTTTGTTGTGGATTATAATAAAGACTAAATAATAGAGTTTAAAATACATTATAATCCGCCAAGAAACAAACAAAACCTACTATAATAATATCGAAACGTATTCGATAACAGATGCATTACTAGTTCACATGCATACAAAATCGAATCAGGCACGCAAAAGCTCGTATACCTTTCAGATACTTTACCTATATACGCTTTAGCGAATTATTCGTTTCGCTAAGAATGCATAAAATGGAACTTGACGTTTCCAAAACATCTCAGTCGAATGTCAGATTTTGCCGAAAAGACATCTAAAAAATAAATAAATAAAAAAATTAAAAAGAATTAAAATGGCAGGAAGAAGAAAAAGAAGGAAACGAGCGAAACGATGTCAAAAACGAACGAACGACCGTTGTAATTTGTGCAACCTGCCGACCGAATTGCTGCTGTACATTTTCTCCTTCATGGATTACGTGTCTCAGTTAGAGTTGGCCAACTCAAGTCCCTACATGACCGGATTGTTGGGCGATTTGGAATTGATCGCAACCGAGGCGGCCGTACAACTGTGCAAACGTAAACGTCACGGTACGGTTGACACGTTTCAAAGCTGCCGACCATCCGCCGGAAGCCTGTTGATGTGCGTGAAGCGAAAGTTTAAGCCGGTTCTCGATTCGCAATCGACTTTGCCGCAATTCTACATGTCTAACCTAGTGCTGAAGAATGTGCATTTTAGAGAGGGAACACTGCATCGCATCTTGGAAGAAACGGTGGTCTGCTTGGAGTATTTGGAATTGGACTCGTGCACCGGTGTTGTTTTCCACCCGGCTGCCAATCAACTAATCCCGTCGGACAAAATAGGACATTCATCGATACATTGCAAAAACATGAAAGTGCACTTGGACGACGTTCGCCAAACCCTGGTTCCCGATGGATTTTCTAGCAAATATACCTACTACGTGGTACTGACCGACTGCGACATGACGGAGACGGATCAAAATCTGAACTACAGGCTGTTGATCGTGTACGACGGCCGCTCCAACGGGGCAGATGTTGGACGTTACTTTAACCTAATCACAGTCTCGTCCGTGTGGAAAGAAACCGAAGTGTTGAAGGTTCGTCCTTACACACGAAACGAAGAAGACACAGTGTGGATGCCGATGGTCAATCGGACCAGTTTAAATGCGGCCATCGACCATTTCGCCGAATCTTCAAAAGAAACCTCTCTAGAACTTTCGTTGGACGGCTACACGGATGACCGAGTCGACATGTCAGTCGGCTTGCGATTGATGAGCTGGGACTCTTTGACCACCTTGTTTCTGCTAAATTCAATAGTGGACGAAGGTTTTCTTTCTGTTGTCATGTCGGAACATCCGAACCTGAACACGATAACGATAAAGAATTGCGAAGGTGATCCGTTCGGTGAGATGGAAACGAGCCCCAACACCGCACTGAGGCATTTGAACCTGATCGAAATGAATATCGACGAGGCAGGCATGGCTGAATTCATGACACCAATCATCAACGTCGTCAAGTTAACTTTACATAATATGTGTTTCTTCGACGAACGTCTTTTCGCTAAACGATTGTACGAGACATCCGGCTATCGTTGGCTCGATTGTGAGTATGTCCGCGAGCCAGGCGTATTGGTTCCCATTGAGATGTTTCTTGAAACGGGTTGAAGAAATCGATTTTTTTATATAACAAGTATACATAACATGTGTTTATAATAATAACAAAACAAAAATGTTCTGTAATAAAAATGATATTTATTCGAGAAAAAGAATTATTAAAAGAAAAAGCAAATGCATTCTATATTTTTTTTTTTTTCAATCATGATGAATTTGAAATATTACAAATGTCTTCATTACATCGTCTTTGTCAGCTTCTTCTTCACTCTTCTTTAGACGGAATCTTTCGGAAATGCGAATGTCGTCCGGAATATCAGATGTAGTGAATTTAGAATATTCTTGTATGAGCTCCGGTGTCATGTGGGGATGTAATTTCTTCATGATAAATTTATATTCCTTTTGCATAGCCATCTGCGTGCCTGCTATAAACGACTTTGGAAGAGGAGAGAGTCCCTGTGGAACGTAAATGTTCTCTACTACATCATGATAGAAAGTTGTCAAGACTTCCCTCTTTCCTGTCTTTGTAAAATCGTAAAACTGTACAATTACGCCTTTGATGTATTGCAACCGAATTCCTTGCAGATACTCGTCCAATTCCTCAATGAAATACGTAGGCCTACGTCGACCAGTGTATGCGAATTCTATATTCGCTCCCTGGAGTAGATATGCGATCATCATTTTCAATATCGGTTTTCCTAACAAGTCCGTGTGTGCTATCGTTGGATGAAAGTCCATACTTTTCGAAATCCGGACATCCGCTTCCCCCGGAATGTACCATTGATGGTCATAATAAATTTCGTGAGTGGTATGGTCTGTGTAAACGTCTCGATGTACATCGTAGCCTTTGATCAACAGAATTCGTTTAAATCTCCCTTCAAAGTATTCTGTTCTTTGAATTCTCAGCTTTTCAGTTACTGATCTTCGCAGCATCATTTCCCGTTTTGTTGTGCTTTTTTTTCTGTTAAAATTTCTCTTTTTATATCTACCATTTCCCTCGCCCCCCCCCCCCCCATAATAGCCTAATGTATGTGTGAGTGTGAGTGTCCAAAGACGCGCGGCGACGTTTAGTTTGCATCCTATTTTACAAAAGAGATATGTGTCGTGTCACCACAAAAGGAGCTTTGGGTTGAAATTATTTTTTTTTTTTTAAATTATTATTATAATATTAATCTCCATTCTTTAAGCTTTCTAAAAAAAATAATGTAACTTGCTTTATAATTTATTTCAAGGCAATTAAGATATGACCCTATTTCAACCAAGAACTTCCGAATTCAATAGATTACTTCCGAATTCAATAGATTATCAACAATTAGAAAACAGCCTTTTAAGTTCAGTGGACCATTACATTGGTTTTATTCAATAACCACAACACATTCGCCTTGGATACCATTAGTTATTATTACTGAATCTACATGAAATTTTAAACACTTAAACAATGAATACGAGTATAGATTACACTTTAATTTCTTTCAATTTTATTATCATCTTCATATATAAAATACAACAATTAAAAATTACATAATTATGTTGATTAATGGATTATTTTGAGCACACACAATCTGTTAACATAACTCACTTCTACTCTAGATCATGATTAGGCCTATACAAATTCTTACACATTCTTCTTCGTTTTCAATAACTATCCTCGCCGTCAGAATCTTCGTCGTCTATCCCCATCATCCAGGCTTTAGCATTAGCAAGAAGGCTAGCATTTAAAGCGTCAGCTATGACTTTTTCCGATCGTTCATTATCAGAATTAGACATTTCTATTAATTATATCAAACTATTAATTTGAATGATGCAAAAGAATTATAGTATAGTTTATTAAAAGATTGTAAATTATAACACTAAAGTAGGACAATAATGTAGTAGCACACTGTAAACCTCGTGCGAACAGCTTACCAAGGTAGTAAACAATACGTCTACGCACGTTCACAAGTGATTGACCAATCAGAGGACGCGATTAGTCCCTTTTGTTTGGCTGTATTTAAGGCCGAAGCCTTTATAAAAGTGATTGTGATTGGACTATGATTGCATATTTAAATGTTTATTCATGATATTCTGAAAGATGACGTTACAAGCTTTAAAACCATACCAGTTGTGACAATGTTTGGAAAGGCGGGAACATTCGATTGAAAAATAAGGTAGATGATTTTTGGCCGGCCGTTTACGGCTGAAATAGTCAGAATTCCACACAAAACCTTACAATATTGTCTATAAAAAAACGTCAAAATGTATGTATTTTGGAACAAAATTAAGTTTTAAGGACAAGTAAACTATAATAGTTGAATATGTCGAATATGTAAGAAAAAAAAAATTATTTTAAATTGACTATTCCAACATTCAAAGCTAATTATAGCAATATTATAGCTTTTGCGACACAAGGCCGGCGGCTCCTTTCGTTGTGACGCGACCCATATAGACGCGCGCGGGGGGGGGGGGGGAGATGTGGAGAACGCATTAGTAATGCTTAACATCAGTTTCTATAAGAGCGAGATGAGAGAGAGAGATAGAGAGAGAGAAAAACAAAAACAAAAAAATGTGCTGTATCAAATTTATTTTCTTTTATTAATCCATAAGAAAGTGACAACATTAAAATAAAAGTGAATTACATACAAAAAGTTTTGCATTTATTTATTTGGAATTACACCTTTAGATCGGTAGCACACTTAGCACAAAGGTGCATCCTTCACAATATAAAATATAACAATTAACAGAAAAGTAAAAAAAGGCAAAAGCAACTATCCTACCCCCCCCCCCCCCCCTCAATTTACATCGATACATACAGTAGATCATTACTTTACACAAATGAATACAAAACAAGATATAGTAAAAGTGTACAAAATAAAATCAACTGATAAACACAGCTTATTACGTAAAAACCCCAACCTCTCCTCCCCCCCCCCCTTTTTTTTTTTCAATTTACTTAATGTAGCAATGTAGATAACATAGTTGCATTGCAGTTAAAGTTTGGTGCTGTATATATACAATTTTTAAATGTCGCATACGCACAAGATTTCTATCGACATCGGCTCATATACTGCCGCGTCTACATTACATCGTTGAAAGCACTCATCCGATACGGGAATAGTTTCTGGATAACCAAACAGAGCGGGAACGCACCTTCCCACGTTTTCACCTAATGGAAAAAAGCAATGAGAACCAAACAGATCGCATCCATCATTGTCCGGTACGAGAAGCCATTGATCATCAGCCGATCGGTTTAGGCTACACGTTTCTAAAGAATATTTCATACCGTCCCATCGATCGCATTCATCACAACACGTAACAATATGAGTACCGTCTTCGATGATGTCAATGCACGCATATTTTTCGCTCTCTCTAATGCATGCGTCGTGATATAGAAACGGCGATACTCCGTCAACGTACACCGATCCAATTAACAAGTCCGGACGTTCATCGATGCACATTACACAACGATGGTGGTAAAGTAGTAGTAGTAATATGAGTAGTAGTAGTAAAATGTGTTTCAACGCCTCTGTATCCATGCGTCACAATTGGTTCTGATGTAAAGCGATACCAACGAAAACAAAGGCCAATGTCTTGTCTCATTATGTTCTGTAACGGGCATGCAAACGTGATGAAAATGTTTTGAGAATCCACTTCGTATAGACGCTGATATGACGTGTGACGGAGGACGAGGTCCGGCGTTTTCAAATTTTACGAACCTGTTCAATTTGGTTGGAGCCATAGAATGCCAAGACCTTGTTGCCGGGTTGTAACCGCCAATCATGCGTGGTATTCCGTCTAATACGTCGTAAAAAAAGGAAACTTTACGGTTGATCTGACTTTTTGCCTGAACCACGGGCCGTGTTTTTCATTACGTTTGAAAACATGTTCATTGTTGACAACAAAAATGTGTCCACTGTCGTGTATAAGCGACGTGTTTTTGTCCAAGTGTCGAATGTATGATTTGGCAAAATTATCAACGAAACGAGACGGAAGTATTCTGTTCGGAATGTCAACGTCGGCCATCAATTGGCTCGAGATTATTGAAAGCTTAGAAACAACCGTTTTAGGCTCAGCTCTAGTGCACATGACGTTGCCGATAGTGAACAGTTCGATTTCACCGTTTGACTCGTTTCCTTTGCACCATTTACTCGAGTAATAACGATACGTCGTATTGAAAGCAAACCACTCTTTTCGTATCGTGTCATACACGAATCCATATTTTTCAGTATCGCATCTACTCGTGTCGGTTCCTAGAAAGTCTAACATGTCAGTCGGTGCGCCGGTTTCGAATCTACCACCAACAAACACTAGCAATCTATCCAGAAAACAAAACATTTGCATTCCACAACGATGCCGGCAAACGACAGGCATTTCGCCAATTTTAGTCCATTCTGCTATACCGCCCTTGTTCAGGGTTTCTCTGGTGCACTCGTACACTTGAAAATCTGTTTCAAAGACGGCGTACAGTGTGTTCTTGTTACTCGTGCAACTTAAAACGCCCTTTATTGTTACGTCATGAAACAATGGTCGAATGACAAGTATGGTTGTACCTGTGAACGCGTGATTCATGTACACGTCACCGGAAGAAAGAACGGTAAAAACAGATGCGTTCGGTGTGTCCTGACAGGCAAGTTGACGTTCCGGTGGTCGAGCAGACATTTTCAAGAGCGTCTTGATTCTGTCGGTGGTTCGTAAATCATCGACGACGACGTTGTTGTTGTGTTCGTTCATTCTATACGGCGAGAATACGGACGAGTCGAGAAGAATGCCCATGCTTGTCGCGTTGATCTTGTTGTCGGGCAATGATGCAACCCATACGGTCACTAACCGATTCACGTCTGCATTGTAACCGCTTTTGCGAGCGTTTCGACTCAGTAATTTGTCAAAGAAACATGGCGGAATCTGAGACATCCACATGGAAATCAAATCTGGTTTCTTAACAAACAAATCGTGAATGAGCGGTGCCCAGAAAATCAACGAATCGGCAATGACACTCGATATTGCGTATGCTTTTTCCCGTTGGATTGTCGCGTGAATCAATTGGAGTACAACTGCAGTTCTAATCGGATCAAAAAACATTACTGTCGCTTCTTTCGAAATTGTTTCAATTGTATCCGTTGAGATTTTTGGGAATACAATGCCTGTGTTTATGAGCATTTGCTTGATTTTATCCAGAGCAATTGTATTGTTCAAGTACACAGACAGTTTTGTAAACGAAACGATGTTTTCAATTGTAAACGGTTCATTTCTTTTGGTAAAGTTGTTTACGGCGTTTGCGTCCAACCATTTCGGTACTTTATACCAAATGTTGCCGCTTACTTTATCTTTTACAAAATGAAGATTTCTTATCTTATTTTTTGAGTCGTCGTGTTGTACTCTGTACGACGAATCGGTATCACGTTCCAAAAACCCGTCGTCGTATACATCACCTGTATGCTGCTGCTGCTCCGGTTGAACTTCAGTCTCCGAATCAATTTCGGGCACGTTATTCGGCGGCCGTTGAAATATTTCATAATTTAAAGGTGTTACGGTAGCAGATTTTGCTAACGTTGAAGGTCCATCATCATCATCATCTTCATCATCAGATGATATCCACACAGTATCAAGTTTTCTTACTTTCTTACTGTCTTCGTGACGTTCATTAGAACCGTGCCTGCGTCTGGACGCCATCGCAATACTACAGCAACACGCACGCACACACACAATATGATCGCTAATATTACTCACTTCAATAACTGCTTAAGAAATGTGGTTAACGTTTCAGAATATTCCTCCTTGTTTTTACTGGAACTAGCAAATTCACGTGCAACGTGAAGTGTGACAATAATGCGGCCCTCATTCACGTGGCCGTCTTCAAACATGCCCACGAGCAGATCGTGTAATGACTTGGCGCTGCGACATTTCACCTTATCAACTTGATTCTTGATTTCAGTTTTCAATTCTGCGTTGCTAAATGTTTCCGGATATTCACGTTCAACTTTTTCCTCGTTTTCCAAATAATTTTTGGCCAAAACGATCAATTTATCAACATCAAAACCACCGTTTCTCTTTAACATCTTGTTCAACAATATTTCTTTTTTTGAAGTGACTTTCTCGTTTATACGCACATCAATTTATAGTACCGGAATGATTCTCTGTCAACAATCCCGTTTGTACGGTTCCGGTCTAGGATTTGCGTTTGTGATGACCGCTATGTTATGTAAATGAGCCTGTGCAGCTGGTGTATTAATAATTTGCGCGCACACACACACACACACACACACACACACACACACCCACACACACGTTTCATAAGTTTGGTTATGGATTCAGAACAGGGCTTAATTGGAGACCAGGGGTATGCTACGTCTAAAGCCAAAAACTTGGACATTAACCAGGTATCTGATGGTTTTGATGCCAAGTTGAACAATTTTAAAAGGCATGTTGCCGAGGAGTCATATTCAGCATTGAAACGTGCTCGGTCAGCGCATTTCAACGATGAATTAAAGATAGTGTATGAAAACAACGATCAGAGTGAAACGCTCACCGAAGGTATTATGATTCTTGAGAAATGACAAAAATTAAAAAATTTAAAAAAATAAATAAATAAATAAATAATTTATAATAGCTTATTTTTTTTATTATTTTTTGTGTGTTTCAGATGAAGACTTTGGACCACTCACAGATCTGCGTATTTCCGAGTTGGCAAGAGAGCTGGGCAATGATTGGTCAATGATAGCAACATATTTAGGAATTTCACTCGCTCAACAACAAGATTTACGTCAGGCTCATTACATTTGTAGTCGGGAACGTAATCAAGAAATGCTTGTTATATGGCGCAAGAGAGATTCATGCTGCCAAAAATCAGACAAACTACAATCATTAATGAATGCATTGGAAAAAAGTGGAAGAATCGACTTAAAAAACAAAATCAGTCTATGGCAATGAAAGTCAAAACTATAGCATTCGTATTTATAAAAGGTGTACGGTAGAGTACGTTTCTTCAATAATGAATCATAGCATTCGATCTATATTAGTTTTGTTTTGAAAAGAGTTTATTAAAAAAAGAAAACACCTTTAACCGAGAACACCGTGTACTGTTATTGTAAAAAAATTTCGTTTCTAAAAGTTCACGTTCACAACAAGAAGGATAGCGCGCAAGCAACTTGGCCATCTAGAATTCGTTCGATAATGTTTTAGAAAAAAATAAAAGCTTTACTTCGACGCCTAATGACAGCGTGCGTCAATGTTTTAAAAAAGAGAGAACATACTTCCCCCTTATATACAATAACGTTTATAACTTTCCAGATCATACTTCTTTTTCTATTCGATTACAGTTTCTAATGATAGCATACTTCAGGAATGATCCTGATTGTTCTTATATTAATTATTATACATGGTTTCTTAAATCCAAACACACTCTTATTCTAGAAAGTTCATGTAGATACATACACCGTCTCTTTACCGAATGAACTGATAAGGTCGTGCAATCAATAAGAGGCATAACATGCCGTGCATTCGTCGTGCGTTGTATATCGAGAGAACAAATGAAAATATTGTTTACTTCGAGAATAAGCAATACACCGTCTCTTTACCGAATGAGCTGATAAGGTCGTGCAATCAGTAACAGGCATAACATGCCGTGCATTCGTCGTGTGTTGTATATCGAGAGAACAAATGAAAATATTGTTTACTTCGAGAATAAGCAATACACCGTCTCTTTACCGAATGAGCTGATAAGGCCGCGCAATCAGTAACAGGCATAACATGCCGTGCATTCATCGCGTGTTGTATAATTATTATACATGGTTTCTTAAATCCAAACACACTCTTATTCTAGAATGTTCATGTAGATACATACACCGTCTCTTTACCGAACTAACTGATAAGGTCGTGCAATCAATAAGAGGCATAACATGCCGTGCATTTGTCGTGGGTTGTATATCGAGAGAACGGATGAAAATCTTTTTTTTTTTTTTTTTACTTCTAGAAGAAGCAATACACCGTCTCCTTACCAATCGAGCTGATAAGGAAGGCCGCGCAATCAGTAACATGCATAACATGCCGTGCATTCATCGCGTGTTGTATAATTATTATACATGGTTTCTTAAATCCAAACACACTCTTATTCTAGAATGTTCATGTAGATACATACACCGTCTCTTTACCGAATGAACTGATAAGGTCGTGCAATCAATAAGAGGCATAACATGCCGTGCATTCGTCGCCTGTTGTATATCGAGAGAACAAATGAAAATATTGTTTACTTCGAGAATAAGCAATACACCGTCTCTTTACCGAATGAGCTGATAAGGCCGTGCAATCAGTAACAGGCATAACATGCCGTGCATTCATCGCGTGTTGTATAATTATTATACATGGTTTCTTAAATCCAAACACACTCTTATTCTAGAATGTTCATGTAGATACATACACCGTCTCTTTACCGAATGAACTGATAAGGTCGTGTAATAAATAAGAGGCATAACATGCCGTGCATTTGTCGTGGGTTGTATATCGAGAGAACGGATGAAAATCTTTTTTTTTTTTTTTACTTCGAGAAGAAGCAATACACCGTCTCCTTACCAATGGAGCTGATAAGGAAGGCCGCGCAATCAGTAACATGCATAACATGCCGTGCATTCATCGCGTGTTGTATAATTATTAGACATGGTTTCTTAAATCCAAACACACTCTTATTCTAGAATGTTCATGTAGATACATACACCGTCTCTTTACCGAATGAACTGATAAGGTCGTGCAATCAATAAGAGGCATAACATGCCGTGCATTCGTCGCCTGTTGTATATATACAATAATGTTTATAACTTTCCAGATCATACTTCTTATTCTATTCGATTACAGTTTCTAATGATAGCATACTTCAGGAATGGTCCTGATTGTTCTTATATTAATTATTATAGGCCTACATGGTTTCTTAAATCCAAACGCACTCTTATTCTAGAATGTTCATGTAGATACATACACCGTCTCTTTACCGATCGAGTTGGATACGGTCGTGCAATCAATAAGAGGCATAACATGCCGTGCATTCATCGCGTGTTGTATACCGAGAGAACAAATGAAAATATTGTTTACTTCGAGAATAAGCAATACACCGTCTCTTTACCGATCGAGTTGATAAGGCCGTGCAATCAGTAACAGGCATAACATGCCGTGCATTCATCGCGTGTTGTATAATTATTATACATGGTTTCTTAAATCCAAACACACTCTTATTCTATAATGTTCATGTAGATACATACACCGTCTCTTTACCGAACTAACTGATAAGGTCGTGCAATCAATAAGAGGCATAACATGCCGTGCATACGTCGTGTGTTGTATATCGAGAGAACGGATGAAAATATTTTTTTTTTTTTTTTTTTTACTTCGAGAAGAAGCAATACACCGTCTCCTTACCAATGGAGCTGATAAGGAAGGCCGCGCAATCAGTAACATGCATAACATGCCGTGCATTCATCGCGTGTTGTATAATTATTATACATGGTTTCTTAAATCCAAACACACTCTTATTCTAGAATGTTCATGTAGATACATACACCGTCTCTTTACCAATCGAGTTGATACGGTTGTGCAATCAATAAGAGGATAACATGTCGTGCATTCGTCGCCTGTTGTATATATACAATAATGTTTATAACTTTCCAGATCATACTTCTTATTCTATTCGATTACAGTTTCTAATGATAGCATACTTCAGGAATGGTCCTGATTGTTCTTATATTAATTATTATAGGCCTACATGGTTTCTTAAATCCAAACACACTCTTAGTCTAGAATGTTCATGTAGATACATACACCGTCTCTTTACCGATCGAGTTGATACGGTCGTGCAATCAATAAGAGGCATAACATGCCGTGCATTCGTCGCCTGTTGTATATCGAGAGAACAAATGAAAATATTGTTTACTTCGAGAATAAGCAATACACCGTCTCTTTACCGAATGAGCTGATAAGGCCGTGCAATCAGTAACAGGCATAACATGCCGTGCATTCATCGCGTGTTGTATAATTATTATACATGGTTTCTTAAATCCAAACACACTCTTATTCTAGAATGTTCATGTAGATACATACACCGTCTCTTTACCGAATGAACTGATAAGGTCGTGTAATCAATAAGAGGCATAACATGCCGTGCATACGTCGTGTGTTGTATATCGAGAGAACGGATGAAAATCTTTTTTTTTTTTTTTTACTTCGAGAAGAAGCAATACACCGTCTCTTTACTAATGGAGCTGATAAGGAAGGCCGCGCAATCAGTAACATGCATAACATGCCGTGCATTCATCGCGTGTTGTATAATTATTATACATGGTTTCTTAAATCCAAACACACTCTTATTCTAGAATGTTCATGTAGATACATACACCGTCTCTTTACCGATCGAGTTGATACGGTTGTGCAATCAATAAGAGGCATAACATGCCGTGCATTCGTCGCCTGTTGTATATATACAATAATGTTTATAACTTTCCAGATCATACTTCTTATTCTATTCGATTACAGTTTCTAATGATAGCATACTTCAGGAATGGTCCTGATTGTTCTTATATTAATTATTATAGGCCTACATGGTTTCTTAAATCCAAACACACTCTTATTCTAGAATGTTCATGTAGATACATACACCGTCTCTTTACCGAATGAACTGATAAGGTCGTGCAATCAATAAGAGGCATAACATGCCGTGCATTCGTCGCCTGTTGTATATCGAGAGAACAAATGAAAATATTGTTTACTTCGAGAATAAGCAATACACCGTCTCTTTACCGAATGAGCTGATAAGGCCGTGCAATCAGTAACAGGCATAACATGCCGTGCATTCATCGCGTGTTGTATAATTATTATACATGGTTTCTTAAATCCAAACACACTCTTATTCTATAATGTTCATGTAGATACATACACCGTCTCTTTACCGAACTAACTGATAAGGTCGTGCAATCAATAAGAGGCATAACATGCCGTGCATACGTCGTGTGTTGTATATCGAGAGAACGGATGAAAATCTTTTTTTTTTTTTTTTTACTTCGAGAAGAAGCAATACACCGTCTCCTTACCAATGGAGCTGATAAGGAAGGCCGCGCAATCAGTAACATGCATAACATGCCGTGCATTCATCGCGTGTTGTATAATTATTATACATGGTTTCTTAAATCCAAACACACTCTTATTCTAGAATGTTCATGTAGATACATACACCGTCTCTTTACCGATCGAGTTGATACGGTTGTGCAATCAATAAGAGGCATAACATGCCGTGCATTCGTCGCCTGTTGTATATATACAATAATGTTTATAACTTTCCAGATCATACTTCTTATTCTATTCGATTACAGTTTCTAATGATAGCATATTTCAGGAATGGTCCTGATTGTTCTTATATTAATTATTATAGGCCTACATGGTTTCTTAAATCCAAACAAACTCTTATTCTAGAATGTTCATGTAGATACATACACCACACAAATACCTATATATAGGGGATAGGGAAAACCAATTCACGTTTTTTTTTTACTTGGAGTTGTGTTATGATGATTAAAATTTGCTGAGGCTTACTTTAATAACTACTTCTCATAGTAGTTGATAAATCGAGTCGATAACAATGACATCATCATGCCAGAATCCAATATGGCGTCCAATTTGGCGGAAAAAACAGGGTATTGCTAACCCCGCAAACCCTTGCAAACCTACTTGTAAAAAAAAACATAGCAAACCCCACCGAACCAACACAAAAGTGTAGTGATTGAATCATGTAGTGTACGACCCACTGGGTATATCCATGTAAAAAAAAAAATTAAATTTCTACGGTTAACTACTTATTTTTGGGGTAAAACCTCATTTTTTGGTCAAAAATGATTGCTAAACCCTGCAAACCTCCAAAAAAACATAGCAATCCCCACCGAAACAACATAATAAAAGTGATTGAATCATGTAGTGTACGACCCACTGGGTATATCCATGTTTAAAAAAAATAAAATTTCTACTGTTAACTACTTATTTTTGGGGTAAAACATCATTTTTTTTGTAAAAAATGATTGTTAATTTTTAACCAAAAAATGATGTTTTATCCCAAAAATAAGTAGTTAATTCAGTAGAAATTTTAATTTTTTTTTACATGGACATACCCAGTGGGACGAACACTCCATGATTCAATCACTTTTATGTCGGTTCGGTGCGGTTTTCTATGGTTTTTTTTAGGTTTTCAGGGGTTTGCGGGGGTTTAGCAATACCCTGTTTTTCCCGCCAAATTGGACGCCATATTGGATTCTGGCATGATGATGTCATCGTATCAACTTGATTCATCAACTACTATGAGAAGTAGTTATTAAAGTAAGCCTCTACTAATTTTAATCATTAAAACACAACTGCAAGTAACAAAAACTGTTAATTGATTTCCCTATCCCGTGTATGTTAATAGGAATTTGTGTGTGTTCTATAGGCCAAAATTTAAAAGTGCCATGAAAAATTTTCCCCAAGACCCTGGGATGGGGATTTTTTTTCTGACATTCCATATGGTATACTTTATAAGAAAAACCAAAAAAACATTTTCCTATACTTTTTTCCCGCAAATGTGTATAATAATTGTTCTGCACCCAGGCTACAAGGAGTTATCCGCTACTAAGCGGATAACAAATAAAGATGAAAAAAAAAGATATTTACAATCACAAGGGTTATCCGCAACTTAATAAGTTGCGGATAACCAATTAATAAGTTGCGGATAACCAAAAAAAGATATTTACAATAACATGGGTTATCCGCAACTACTAAGTTGCGGACAACCAATGAAAAAAAAGATATTTACAATAACAAGGGTTGTCCACAACTACTAAGTTGCGGATAGCCAACTAGATTTGAACTCGTCAAAATGACCTTTGGTTTATAATCTATGACCAATCATTGAAATTCATAAAATTGCGAGTAACTTACGCTGCGCGACTCTAACGTCATTAAAAATATGGAGGTGCACAACTTCAGGTAAATGTCCATATAATGACAAAGTTATACAAAAGATATATTCACAAGCAATAGGGGATATGCTGTAGACAAAAATCCGGGAAAGAAAGAAGAATAACAAAGAAGATGAAAAAGATATTTACAATCACAAGGGTTATCCTGCAACTAAGTTGCGGATAACCAAAAAAAAAAAAGATCCGGACAATAACCAATTAATCAAAACATATCCCAAAGGCCTCTATAATTCTTAAAAACGAAGTACTGTAGGAAAAGTTGGTAATATCTGGATGTATTTTAAGAGTTGAAGATGATCTTTGACTGACTAAACAATAGACTGTTTATAATACCAGGTTTGCATGTTCATAGTAGGAAACTGCTAGGAGGCAATAGAGAGTGAACATTAAATTAAGATAAAAGATATCTTTCTGTAGTCAACACCTTTCAGTACATCTATGAATGAATAAGTAGTTGAGAGCAGGAATGCTAGTAAACTAAACCCAGTACCATTTTGATTTGACAAGAAATTATCTCTCTCTCTTTTGAAAATGTCTTCAACACATTCAGGTATTCTGTAGGAGTATAGTATCTTGGTGTGTAAAAGTTTATTAATAATTGTCTTTGTTACATGTTTAGAAGAGAATTTATATCTGATCGTAGTTGTACTACACTGTTTGGTAAGCCGTGTGTTGTTATTCAAATGAGTTTTTGTTTGTTAATTTTTTGTTAATTTTGTATATTAGAAGTTGCCTAGTATTGTATTAACTTTTTCCTGCCATACAACTTTATGCTGTACTGTTGGTTACACCGGTAGGGAGATATCTGGTTCATGCCAGATATTTTATTGTAATATGTTATGCATTAATATTAATCGCTCTTGATCTTGGAACTTTAAATATTGTGTGGTCGCCACTCGAGGCTGGATGGAATTTTTTTAGAGATTTTTCCCCGATTCGGTTATCAGGGGTTTTATTCATTGCCTATCGCAAGGTTAAGAGTGTTTTAGTAGAACATTACAGGTTAGCATCTGTTTGCCTTCAGTTCATTTAATTGAAAACAGAACAGAAAAGTAAAAAACACACGACTATTTAATTTTCGTCATTTTATCTAGAAACGAATATTGCATTTATTTTGTTTGTTTGTTATTTATACGGGGTTATGGAAGTTGGCGTGTGTGACCGCACTTTCCCAGAATAAACATGTTTTAAACAGATATTTTGTCTCCATTGGTTCATGTATGGGGTTAACAGTGGCTGAGATGAGATCCAAATTTAACTGTGCTGTGGGCATTAGGTTAGATCGATCACACTCCCACACCTCAAAAGACAAGGCCTGCTATTGGTTAATAAAGGATTTAAAGCAACTTACTGAGATCTAAATGTTGAACTTTTGGGCGATCTGAGTATGGATCATTTTTGTACAATGTATCCAGTATCTTCTCCTTTACTTGACTGATGGTGTCACAGCTAAGAACTTTCACTTTTTGAAATGCACCACTGTCAGAATGTTGTATTGCATTCAGTGTCTGTAAAATAAAAATAAAATTTATTTCTAGAATATTAAGTTGTAACTAGAATTTAATTCGTCACTTTGACGAATTATAGGTGATCATTTTTATCATTTTATTGACATTCATATTTTTTAAACATGCACGTATGTTAACATACAATCGGAAAATGTTGATGTATGCCATCCTATTATACGCTATAGTGCTGAGTTGTGCCTATCATATGCCATATATACATTATGTACAGTATATACTGTATATCTATATACAGTGTAGCATTAGTGAAATTAGGGACACACATCGTGTTCTAATTTTTTGGCACTGATGACATTATCAAAATAAACTTGTGGATAACAATATCGAAAGATAAAGAATTGAGCAATAAAATATAACAATTGGAAGAAAATTTGGCACGTAGAAGCGCGGTGCACGCTCTTTAAAATTTGTATAACTTTGACGAAAGAGATGAAAAATTTGCTTTTTAACTTCAACTTGCCATATTATAACGTCACAAGATTCCATAGGCTTAATTTTTATATAAATTCATATCTACATTTAACCAGCTCTAATAATAAGTTATAAACATCAAGGTCAACTTTAATTCAGAAGAGCTGTAAGTTATTCAAATGTACCTTATAGGTGAATTTACGTAACCACAGTTATTCAAATTTTAAGACGTGATGACGTCATCAAAATGAAAATGTTGGCAACTCATGAGTAACATAATTGGTTGAGGTAGAATATATTAAAATTATAAAAGAAAATCAATTACAGATAAGCGAGTTGCGCTCTGTTGAATATGGTAGTCTATAACAAAAGGGGAAAAAACCCTGTTTTAAAAATACATGTGGCCCAAATGATGACATCATTCCATTTTGTACGTCTAATGTGTATATACATTTATATCTACAACTCATTGGCTTCCATAATAAGTTAAAAAAATTGGGGGTCACCTTCCATTCTGAACAGTTATATTCATTTTAAAAAGGCCTTATTTTTTACAATTTTTAGCACTTTTGTATAATTAATGTGCGCATTTTGTCATTTTTAACGTGCTCGTATAGCACTATTTTAAGTCGAAATGGACTCAAATTTGTTGAATGTACTATGGAAGTTGAGTAGAATGCAATTTGTACCAAAAAAATGATATTTTTTACGCTTTCTATGTACGCACGCGCAAAAACGTGTTTTTGCGCAGTAATTTTTTAAAACATGCAAATGGCCTGCTCTAAATTGATCAAAACGTAATTTTGAGCTTTTTAAATTTTTAACGCGCTCACGCGCATGACCCTGCGTGCTCGTGCGTTTTTATTTGCTAATATTTTTACCCTTGACCTGATGTTTACGTGTAGTGAATTCATTAATATGTGATAATTAATTATGGAGATATGATTGATATTGCAATTTCACAAAATGGCATATAAATGACGTCACGGGTGAGGGATCACGCTGAAAAGCTTATTAGGACTAAGTTAAAGTATTTGAAAGACATTCTGAAATTTTGATAATCATTGACATTAAAGTTTTTGAGATATTTGTTACACAAAATCTGTACAGAAAGAAATTGCAAAGAAACATTTTTTTTTTACAAAAACAATTTCTCACTAGAATTTAATTCGTCACTTTGACGAATTATAGGTGATCATTTTATCATTTTATTGACATTAATTAATTATTACCTGAAAACAATTTGTTTTAAACATGCACGTACGTTATAATACGATCGGAAAATGATGATACATTCCATCCTATTATATGCCATATACATACAGTATACCGTATATCTACAGTCTATACAGTGTAGCATAGGTGAAATTACAGGACACACATCATGTTATAATTTTTTGGTATGATGGAATTATCAAAATAAACTCTAAGATGACAATTTCGAAAGATAATGAATTGAGCAAATAAATACAAGAATTAGAAGAGAATTTGCCACGTAGAAGCGCTGTGCGCGCTCTTTGAAATTTGTAAAACTTTGACTAAAGAAATTTAAAAACTACTTTTTAACTTCAACTGGCCATATGATGACATCACAAAATCCGATCGAGTTAATTTTTTTATGAATTCATATCTACATTTCATCAGCTTTCTTAATAAGTTAACATTTTCAAGGTCACCTTTAATTATGATGAGCTGTAAGATATTAAACTGTATGGTGTAGGTGAAATTACACGACTCACGTTATTCAAGTTTTTACACGTGATAACGTCATCAAAATGAAAACGCTGACAACTTATGAGAAAGATAAATAATTAAGCAAGGACACACTGAAATTTGTGCAAAAATCGGACTCAAATAACGGAGATGCGCTCTATTGAATACGATAACCTACACAAAACGGGAAAAAAATCCACATTATTAAATTTAAGTGGCCATTTGATGACGTAATACCATTTTGTACGTCTAATGTGTATATACATTTATATTTACAACTTATATTGGCTTCCATATTAAGTTTAAAAAATTGGGGGTCACCTGCCATTCTGAAGAGTTATATTCATTTTAAAAAGGCCTTAATTTTTACCATTTTTTGCAATTAATGTGCGAATTTTGTCATGTTTAACGTGCTCGTACAGCGTCATTTTAAGTCGGAATGGACTCAAAGTCAGAGAATGTACTAAGGATTGTGAGTAGAATGTGATGTATACATAAAATTTTATTTTTTACGCATTTTAAGAATCGCGTGCGCAAAAACGTGTTTTTGCGCAGTAATTTTTTGAAACACGCAAATGGCCTAGTTTATGCTCTAAATTGATCAAAACTTAATTTTGAGCTTTTTAAAATTTTAAGGCGCAATTTCACGTACATGACCTTGAAACGCGCGAGTTTTTATTTGCCAATATATTTTATCTTAACCTGAAGTTTACGTGTAGTGAATTTCATTAATATGTGATGATATGATTATGTGATTTCACAAAACGGCGTATACGTGACGTCAAGGATGAGTGATCACGCTGAAAAGCTTATTATGGCTAAGTTAAAGTATTTGAAAGACATGGTAAAATTTTTGTGATCGTTGCCATTCAACTTTTTGAGATATTTGTTACACAAATTTGTACAGAGAGAAATAAATAATAAGAATAAGAATAGGAAGAATAAAGATTTCATACAATAACAATAGGTGATCATTTTATTCTAAATGATCACCTAATTAAAGTAATGAATATAGTACACACACAAGAGAAAGTAAATACAGAGATTAACTCTGACTGTTTACTGTTGTTTTAATAGAAATCCATTGTGGCCATGAAATTTCATCTAATAATGAAAATGGAATGCATGTATACAGGGAAATAGTTAATAGAATACATACAATGACTTGAGGACGTTTGTCTGACTGAAGGCAATCATCAAGGTTCAATGAGTATGTAGCACGTCCAGTAATGGCATCTACTGGACCCATCTCAATCCTTAACTTCAGTGCATGGTACAGAACATACAGTGGATGCCCGGCATAGTCCTGTAAAACACAATGTTTAAATGAGCAAATGGCCAAAAAGTTAAGACATTGGAACTGTAATCCATAGCCTTATGCCAAGGGTTTGAGGCTCACTTGCTCCATGGTTCTGGTGGTAGAACGAGTCTTCTTGGATAGTTAATTGTTTTTAACTGTGTGCTAGTTTATTAGGTGATCATTTAGAATAAAATGATCACCTATTGTTATTGTACAAAATCTTTATTGTTGTTTTTTAGTTATCCGCATTCAGCGGATAACTCCTTGTAACTGTCCTGTTTCATCATCTTTTTTTTCTGTATTCTTCTTTCTTTCTGTCATTTTTGTGTCACGCGTAACTCAAAAACGTGTAAACATAACATTTCATAACTTTGTCAACATATGGGCATTTATGTGAAATTGTGCACCTCCTATTTTGAATGACGTCAGAGTTGCGCAACATGACTTACGCGCGTTTTTACGAATTTCGCGTATTTAACATAGATCGATAGATAATGTTTTTAACTGTGTGCTAGTTTATTAGGTGATCATTTAGAATAAAATGATCACCTATTGTTATTGTACAAAATCTTTATTGTTGTTTTTTAGTTATCCGCATTCAGCGGATAACTCCTTGTAACTGTCCTGTTTCATCATCTTTTTTTTCTGTATTCTTCTTTCTTTCTGTCATTTTTGTGTCACGCGTAACTCAAAAACGTGTAAACATAACATTTCATAACTTTGTCAACATATGGGCATTTATGTGAAATTGTGCACCTCCTATTTTGAATGACGTCAGAGTTGCGCAACATGACTTACGCGCGTTTTTACGAATTTCGCGTATTTAACATAGATCGAAAACCATATAACAATTTAATATGAAACTTGACAAAAAGTTTAAGTTATATCTTGCGCTAACTGACTATAGGGAAAAAATGGCATGTTTTACACGAAGTTACGCGCGCACGCGCGTTTAAAATTTCAAAATGCGAAAAATCAATTTCTAATCAACTTTCTACGCGTTTCATGTAATTTTAAGCATGTAAAAAATTCCCACGCGCCCGCATTTTTTTACGCGCATGGTGCGTGCGTTGAAAACAATTTTTTTTTTGTGATTTCAGTTTTTTCAGCCTTTTCTAGTAATTTTACCAACTTTTAAACAATTTCGACTTAAAACTACGTCATACGGGCACGTTGAATTGGATAATTTACGTGCGTTTTTGATGAAAAAGTTTAAAAATTGGTCAAAATTATGCCTTTTTTTAAACAGTCATAGATTCTAAACAACGAGGTGAACTTTTTTTTAATTACATATTCTGGAAGTTGAAGAGTTGTAGATATCGGATCATGAATCGATACGGCTAACCAGACATTGTGACGTCATCGTATGGCCACACGAATGTAAAATATAGGATTTTTGTCTCTTTCGTTATTGCTCATCATATTCAATGGAGCGCATCACGCCTATCTGTATTCCTTTTTTTCCAAGACTTTAATATTTTCTAGGTCAATCAACTATCTTACGAATGAGTTAAAAATATTTTAATTTTTATGACGTCATCATGCCTAAAAATTATAATTAACAGGGTCATTAATTTCATCTTTACAGTAAATTTTAATCTGTTATAGCTTGTAAGAATAAAAAGCTATAATTATGATTAAAACATTTTCTGGAAGCTATTGGACTGTAGATACGAATTAATGTGAACATTTTGCCAATCGGATGTTGTGAAGTTATCATATGGCCAGTTGAATAAAAAAAAGCCGTATTTTGATATTATGCGTCATAGTTCATCACATTTAAACGAGCACGCATCCATATTCTACGTATTCAAATTTCTTCTACACGTTAATATGTTGTTGGTGAGATAATGTCCTTCCGAAATTGCTATCTTAGTGTTTAATTTTAATACCGTCACCATGTTAAAAATTGGAATAAACGGTGGGTCCCGTAATTTCACCTATTCTACACTGTATGTAATATGTATACAGATTATACTGTATATACACTATATGACACAAAATAGACAGAATTCAGCACTAACAAGATATGATATTCTTCAGTTCAGGTCATAATGCCATAATCTTTTTCTGTGTGCAATATTCAAACGTATGACGTGCACGTGGCGTTTGTCGTGCGGATAACTAACTCGTCAAAGTGACGAGTTTCATGTCTAGTGTTATTATTCTTCTTTCTGTACACTTTTGTGTAACAAATATCTCAAAAACTTGAAGAGCAATGATCACAAAAATTGTACAATGTCTTTCAAATAATTTAACTTAGCCATAATAAGCTTTTCAGTGTGATCACTCAACCGTGACGTCAATAATACGCGATTTTGTGAAATCACGCTATCAATCATATCTCCATAATTAATTATCAGATATCAATGAAATTCACTACACGTAAACTTCAGGTCAAGGGTAAAAATATAAGCAAATAAAAACTTGCGTGTTTCAAGGTCATGCGCGTGAAATCACACGTTAAAAATTTTAAAAGATCAAAATTATGTTTTGATCAAATTAGAGCTTGAATTAGGCCATTTGCGTGTTTCAAAAAATTACTGCGCAAAAACACGTTTTTGCGCACGTGAATTTTAAAAAGCATAACAAATAAAATTTGATGTATACATCACATTCTACTCACAATCCTTAGTACATTCACCAAATTTGAGTCCATTTCGACTTAAAATAGTGCTCTACAAGTACATTACAAATGACAAAATGCACACATTAATTGTACTAAAGTGCTCAAAATGGTAAAAAATAAGGCCTTTTTAAAATGAATATAACTCTTCAGAATGGAAGGTGACCCCCAATTTTTTTAACTTATTATGGAAGCCAATGAGTTGTAGATATAAATGTATATACACATCAGATGTACAAAATGGTATGACGTCATCATTTGGCCACATGAATTTTTTAAGTAGTTTTTTTTCACCTTTTGTCAAGACCACTATAATCAACAGAGTGCAACTCGCTTATCTGTGATCGATTTTCTTTAAATTTTTAATATATTCTACCTCAACCAATTATGTTACTTATGAGTTACCAAGATTTTCATTTGGATGACGTCATCACGTCTTAAAATTTAAATAACGGTGGTTACGTAATTCCACCTACAAGGTAAATTTGAATACATTACAGCTCTTCTGAGTTAAAGTTGACCTCAATGTTTATAACTTATTATAAGAGCTGGTGAAATGTAGATATTAATTCATATAAAAATTAAGCCTATCGGATGTTGTGACTTTATCGTATGGCCAGTTGAATTTAAAAAGTATTTTTTTCATCGCTTTCGTAAAAGTTATACAATTTTTAAATAGCGCGCACCGCCCTTCTACGTGCCAAATTTTCTTCCAATTGTTATATTTTATTACTCAATTCATTATCTTTCGATATTGTTAACTTCAAGTTTATTTTGACAACGTCATCATACCAAAAAATTAGAATATGATGTGGGTCCCGTAATTTCACCTATGCTACACTGTATATAGATATACACAGTACAGTATATACTGTACATATTGTATATGGCATATAATAGGCACAACTCAGCACTATAAGCGTATAATAGGATGGCATACATCAACATTTTCCGATTGTATGTTAACATACGTGCATGTTTAAAAAATATGAATGTCAATAAAATGATAAAAATGATCACCTATAATTCGTCAAAGTGACGAATTAAATTCTAGTTTTTTATTCTTTTATTTTATTTCATACACATCCAACAGCGAGTACAAACTCGCCAATTACAGGATGGATGAACTATTTTATCGTGCTTATAAACTAAGTCTGATTTGAGTGTTAGAGAGTGGAGTTAAAAGAGTCTTGAGTTACAACCCTGCCACGAGGTCAGGATTGAACCCTGGACCTTGGGATTGGAAGGCAAGCATGTTTTAACCACCAATCTACAGCTCCACTACAATGCGATATGCTATGCTTTTCTGTTCAATGCGCATACTACACTCAGGGAGTGGAAAGAAAAAATAAAAATATAATAATTTTCTCGATAGAACCACACTTCCTACACACAGAGTAAATTGAACTTACTGGCATATAATTGCATCACAACGCATTCGCATTAATAGATGAAAGTTGATCCAATGAATATGATAACAATGTGCAATTCTTTCTGGGTTAATTTCAATGTTAATATAAAACTAATAAACATTTTAAGTAAATCTTCCAAATAATTATTTTAATTATATGAATGTAAGAAAAGCAATATAAACATACCTTAAGATAATTGTACATTGATAAAGCTATCCAATTGGACAACAGCTTTGCAGTCACAGAGTCTGTTCTATAAATGTTAAACAACAATTCAGTTTGAATATGTTGGAAACTTATTTTCACATTTACTGTAACTAACAATAAATACATTGACTTTCATTGCACCAACATTAACAATGTACAGTAACATAGTAGTAAACATATTTTCTATTTTCTAGTAAGAATGTGCCCTCTAATTTGCATAGAACACAAGATAATATACACAAGATGACCTGAAGTAGTTATGACAGTGAACAACTTTAACAATTTGGTTTGATACTCAATGCAGAAACTAATGCCATCTCAGCAACTCCATTTTGCAAAGACAATGATTTTAACATAGAATACATCTGACTCAAAATAATGAGACAGAAGCTATGATTGAGCCACCGTTTTGATCTTTATTGGATCAATAAAGATTGAAACGTTGAAAACTGACTTCTCTCTCATTATTTGGATTTAGTTTTCCATGCTATCTAATATTGGATTAAGTTTGTAGATCATCTTGTGTTTTTGTTGTCTTGCTTTAGTATAATATCGGACATTATTATACGCTGTTGACAAAGGAAAAATAAAAACAAACTGACCTGGCTAGGACTTGCTTGGCTTTATGCGATGACACACAATAATCAATGTTGTCAATTAACAACTCCTCAAGTACCCTATAACACAACACAAATTATTGTCAGTTTCATTTATTTACACAATTAATTGTAACCAATAAATGTCTATATTTTCTGGATTGTTGTGGTGAAACAAGACTTAAAGACACTTACGCCCGTATTCTTAAACCGGACTTTAGTCGTAGTTCGAAGTTCGACTTGGAAAAGTCGTAGTTCGAGCTATTACTTCAAATTCGATTCAAAAACGAAGTAGTCGAAGTTTGCAGTTCGACTTAATGAAGTCGAGCTTTTAGTCGAGTTGCACACGTCTGGGTAACAAAGGCTATACATTGGCCAATGACAAGAGAGTATTTGAGGAGCAGACGAAATTTTGCGCATTGATATCACTTTCCATTTCTTACAACACTTTTTACGCATCAGGACTATATACATGAAAAATAATTTTAATCGTTAATTATTAGAACAATATCAGTATTAATTTAACAGTGAAGTATATTTGATTAACAACAAATAAAATCTTAAAAATATATTTAGGAACCATGGCGGTACGGTAACTTTTATATTTTCTAGGCCCCCAACAAAGTATGATCGCCACGAACCACGCACTTCATAGCGTGACAAGAAAGCGTTAGGCCCCCTAAACATTCCATCGCGTGGTGAATTGCCGCATCTCCCATTGTCGCTATGGCGTGACGTAGCTCAAGTCGGACTTGCGCGAAGAAAATAATGTAATTTGTATACAGTTGTAAATAAAGATGACTTTCATTATTATAATTTATACCAATGTATATTTAATTAAGCTAATATAAATATAGATATTTCATTCTTCAATATCTGGCCAATATAACAACTCAATGACTGTTACGTTTTTTATAAACATCGTTTAAAAACCATTTAGTCGACCATTTAGTCTGCCCCCTCCAGGACTAAAAAAATCGATCAAAATCCGTCTCGATTTAGTCGAGGTTGGCCTGATTTAGTCGGTGATTTAGTTGAAGTTCGGTTTATGAATTAAAATGACGTCATTTTTTTAGTTTTAGCTCGAACTACGACTAAAGTCCGGTTTAAGAATACGGGCGTTAAGGTTGGCTTTCTTCCAGATTATGTATTTTATTGTTTTACTGATAATCTGTATTAATGTTTGATGAAGTGTGAAATAAAAACGAAAAAAAAAAAAAAAAAACACGGTTTGAACATTAAAATTGTTCAATTTGATTAAGACAAAATGGAAGTGAAATTATTTCCATCAAATGTATTACACTTTAAACCATTGTTTAATTACAACTTTTTGGAAAAAACTATTAAAAAACTCTTGTAAGGACAAAATAATATAAGGACTAATTAATATGTTTCTTATATATAAATCTTAGATGTAAAATTATGGGAAAAGTGGCAATTTACAATAAAAAATAATCAATGAAAGTATAAACATTAGCATATCTTGCAATCAATTTGGACTACAAGTAGATCACAACTTTATAAGTAAAAAAATGGTTTTTAGAGGAGTTAACATGCAAATATTTAATCCAACAAAAACATGCTAGGTTATAGAATGTAAGGCTTCATACAATCAAATAGGTTAAGGTGTCTAGCAATAAATAGTGTTTTATTCACACTATCCTGTATTGTAATAATTATTATTATATGTTATGTACTGTATATAAATTGTTATGTTGTATCTTGAAATAAAAGAATGTTCAACATATGACATTGGTCAACAAGAAAAAAAATATGTTGCCTAACATTGCATTAAATTTAATTAAATGAATTTGAGCTGATTTTGCAATTTAAATTTGGTTAAAAAACTGTAGACTGTAAATTGTAGACCTGAACTTTTCCATCATTTTGTGTCAATGATAACAGGTTTTGAATTTATAAAGCACACAATTAAGCTAAACTTTAAAGGTTATCTTCTTTAAAGATGGTTTTAAAAAAACAAATTATATTCAGTTTAAATGAAAAAACAAAAACCACAATATTAAAGTAAAAATAATTTAAAATAAAACGTTACATCACAATTAATATTTGTCCCCATTTGTTTTTCAAACATGCAGCAAGTTTTCAATAAAATGGAATAAACAACATGAACAACAATATGTATAGGGAGGTAAACATAAAATGTGGTACAAATAATGTAACCATATCAACAACAAAAAGAATAAAACAGTTTGAATGCAAACAAATTAACTGAACCAAAATGTTGAGTGCAAAAGGTAAAAAACCCAAACTTTACCACAATGAACTGAAAACTGTAAAAGCTGTGGAGAAATGGTATGATATTAACTTGAGGCAAATAAAAAAAAAAATATATGTTGTGATACACCTTCTTTGAGACCTCCAATTAAGGGAATACACACCTCTATTAAAACAAACTTTCATGTGAAATGAACAAGGGCAATATTGTTTCAACATTATGGCCAATTACCTTGTTAGTCCAGTCAATCTATGACAAAAAAGGGCGTAACCCAAAACAAATTGCAATAGTTTCCAAACCTTTTTTATTTGATTCTATAAGCATCTGGGAAGATCATTTCCAAAATCTACCAAAATCGGTTCAGTGGAACATACTTTTTAAGGGGTTTTAAGGTCATAGGGGTCAAATTACACATTTTTCTATTTTGAAAACTACTAGGCGTAGCATGTTAATTTTGGTGTCAAACTATTCAGAAGACCCATATTTATATGTACTCTAATGAAACCTTTTTACCAAAAATTACAGGAAAGCATGTTTTTTACCTTTGACCTATTTTATTGTATATTTTCGTATATTCGTATCTTAGTAACCAGTGGGCGTAGATGAGCGTTATTTGCGTCAAACTACTTAGAAGGTCAATGTTTATATTAGCTCTAATGGAAAAGATTCATGTAAAATGACCGGAAGTCATTATTTTGACCTCTGACACATATTCATTATTTTAGATTTCTCAGTAAATACATTTTTTATATCTCAGTAACCACTGAGCACAACTTCGTCAATTTTGTGTCAAAAGATTCAGAAGACTCATATTTATATTCACTATAATGAAAAAGTTTTTTAAAAAATGGATAGAAACTGTTTTTGACCTTTGACCTATTATACCAGTATATTTGTTTATATTTACTCTAATGAAAACAAATGCAAATGTACAATATAACCGAAAATCATTATTTTGACCGTTAACATTTTCTAGTCGTGTCATGAATAAATCTCGAGTCTAGAGTATAAAATTTTAAATTTGACCAAATAATAAGTGCGGCGATCTGGCAGACGTTGGGCTGGAATATCAACTGATCTTGCCATAGAACAGTGTCTTATGCGTAGCATAAAAACAGGAGGAGGTCTAACAAGAGGGCGAGGATTAACTTGTCTGGGTCCTTTCAACTCCAGTCACTACTGTCATGTGAAATGAACAAGGGCAATATTGGCCAATTACCTTGTTTAGTGGACACTTTCTTGTGAACAGACAAAGGGTAATGTGTTTTAACACTACGCTAACCACTATTCAGGAAACATCTTAATTAAGGCAAAGTTTTTTTTTTGAGTTGATGTATACTTTAAAATGCCAAAAAATTATACAACTCTTATAATTTCGGTTTGTAAATTCAATTTGAGACAATATTTTCTAGTACAGGCTAGATTGTGTCAATATTATAATAATAATATTTGCCTTCATCTTGATTTGTAGGATTATGTTCATTTTTGGAATTTGAAACAGTATATAAAACATACGTAAAGATGGCTCACTAATAATTGAAATGTGCAGTATTAAGGGTAAAAAACTTACTTCTCTTTAACAGTAACTTTTGAATTGCTGTCCAACATTTTGATGAAAGTTAACAAGAAACTCTTGTTAAGAAGAAGCTCTGAAAGTTGTTGTAAACGTTTTGTAATGTTTTCACTATCCTAAGTAAAGTAAATTATTAGAAAAGAAATAATTACTACACAAATATTTATTTCATATTATTAATTTTATTGATCAGAGTGTTTAAACGCAAGAAATTGGAATGTTGATCGTTGTCGAAGAACACTGGGACTTTTAAGACCAAAGATTACCGTACACCTTGCGTTAGATAACTAACCTAACGCTGTGAGTCTGAACAAACAGAAATGTTTGCTGCTTAACTGTTACTTTGACCACTATCACTCATCCATATTTATTGCATATGACCATGGAGTACAACTCGGGTTGTATACAACTGAATAGGAAATAGTTGAATGTTAAGTTTTTTCGTTCATAGTTGTTTTAACTCTTTCTAATTATCACTTCATAATATCAGGCTTGGGAGTGCTTGCCTAATACACTCGAAAAAATGCCCTGGAGTCGTGCCATTTACTGCACGTTTGGTAAACTTTTACACATGAACAGCAACAGCAAACCTATAGCACACTATGTGCTGAGGAGTACAATGTGTAGCACACTAGCAATTTTAAAGACACAAAGCCTGTGATATGATATAATATGAGTGGAGAAAATAAACAAACAAACTTACTTTGTTTTGTGAATCTGGAATGTTCAAAGCCATTGAACATCATGTTACAGACATATTGTTTGTGAGTAACAAAAGGCATTACAATCCCTTGAAAATCATCTGCCGTCAAATCAGTCAAGTAAACAGTTAAATCAGCGAATGCTATTACAAAAATAAATAAAAATGATAAGTTTGTGTTTACTAAATATTTAACCAAATATTCTACACTATGTTATAATGTTCTTTACAAAATATTCACATTTCTATACTTCATTCAATATGATTGTGTTTGTATTTTGAGAAAAATACTTTTTTTTATTGAGGTTGCATGACAAAGCTATATGAAGTCATCATTGCTTACAATTTGCAACTGTTGAGTTGGTTAGGACCATCAAACCGGGCAGGGTTGGGTTTCACGGTGCAAATGAAATTGTTGGCCTAAGGATTGTAGAGTACAGCCAGGTGTACATGTAATAAGAGGCAGTTGTAAAGGTTGTATATTCTGGCCAGTAAGTTTCATCCACTAAAGACACAACAGAATGCCGAGTACTTTGGCAATAAAAAAAAAAGATGGGAATTTTGTGTACATAATTGAAATATTGGGACATACTTATGAGAATGAATGACATTATACCAGTTTAAAAGTACTAATTATGGTAAATTAAATTGTAAATTAAATTATAATGGTAACCTTCAATTTGGTCAGTGTTATGCCCAAATAAGGTCAAGTTATGCTTGAATTAATGATTCACTCATTCATTTCAACATAAGCTTTTTTGTTTTCTTTGTCATATTGTTTAATCCTTCTTCTATGGATCAGAAGAATGATAAAGAAAAGAAGTATTGCAACACCTATTACTGAACAAATTACAATAATTATTTCTACTTGAATGTTGGAAGAATATTCGATGGGCCCAAACGTCACATTAATGTTACCATGTTGAATCTGAAAAGAAAAAAAATTGAATTATAATACTATACACCATTATTTTGTTTTTTGTAAAATAATATTTTGAACTTTTATATTTTGCAGTAGTTTAAAAAAATAGATAAAAACATTCTAAAAAGCATTTAAAAACATAAATTCTTGGTTATTGTGGAATAGCATTAAAAAAAAACTATCATTAATTTGGATATTATACACATAATGAATGTTTATGAGTTGATGGTTGAAAGATTGACTGCTCCCATTTAACGGGTACCAAGAGTACAATCATAGGTGTTATAAAAGCCATTATTTGTGATAAAAGATATGTCAATTGCAGAAGATTTGGCAAAATCAGGAGCAGAGTATTTTATTTTGAAATGAGAGGTTACCTCACTTGGCTTTTAATTGAACTAAAAATTCTATATAATAATATTATAAAATGTCCTTTTCTGTACCATGCTGTCTTAGAGGTTACTTTTAAAATGAGTAATAATTAGATTATGATTCTTGTGATCTGGTGACCACAAACATTTGCAATACATGTACCTTAACTATAGGATGATCTTCACCATCTACTGGATTAGGTTCCTTGTCTGGTACTTCAACAATAACTACTGTACGTGTTATTGAATTTACAGTGCATTTAACCCTTCCTATGAAGACTTCAACATCCTCAATGTCACTAGCAAGGTTGATGTCAGAACCCTAATAATAATAAATTACAATCAGTAAATAACTGATTAAGGATTTAAAAAGTTCTTTTTCAAATTTTAAAATAAATGTAGCTCAATAATACACTTTACACTGAACAAAAACTAACTAACTAAATAATTATAAAAATTATGAGATTTGTGTAAATATTTTGTGCAGCAGTAGAAACTAAGTTTGGTTGCTCCTGAGCACGCATTGCATGATGTAAGCACAACACAAGTAACTTGACTATTCATGACACGACTGATGGATCAACCATTGCATCATGATAATAGTCAAATTGCTTGCGTTGTCAATTACATCCTTCCATTGTGTTAAGTAGAGTTGATTTAATGCTTTTACGCAATACACTGCTGAAGAAATAAAACTATATACAGTATTTACCATCAACTTTATAAATTCATCAATATCTTTGTCATATCTGTATATTCCATCAACTACAGTCTCTCCATAAAAAGAAATATTATCAAAGGGATAATATATTGGATTAGGGTAAACTGAGAATCCAAAATCACCACTCAATGCAGGAACGAAACCATCAATGAAAAGGTCAACCTGATGTGGAGAGATCAGCTGGTGGACTTTCACAATCCATCTCTTCATTTGACAGAATTATACAGTTCTGAAAAAACAACACATCATTTCTTTATTTATTAATTAAAGAACAATTTACAAGGAATTTTCAAAATAATTAATTAATTTTCATAAAGTCATATACTTTGCTTAAATCTGACAAAACAATTCTACTTAGTAACAATTATAATCAAAATAAATACACAAAAGGCCTATATTGTGTAAATAAGACAGAAGAGAAAACAGAGTGTTAATGTTGGAAAACAAAAACATGATCTTAAAATTATCTTTACTTGATAATCAGATGCTTTTGGAGATGATTTAATGTACTGAGCATTGAGTACAATTACATCAGAGAAGGACTTATGCTTGGTTACTACTAGAGATGCACAAGGACGCATGTAACATAAGTGATTTGACCAATCACAAGCGATTGATTATTCCAACTGTTACTTTTCATTGGTCAACTAGCTTGCGTTGGGTCTACATCCTTGAGTTGCGTCTCTAGTGGCAACCAAGCTTTAAAGCACTCAGATTTTATGGATGGATTATGGATATATTCTTATGGATGAATGATATGGATGTAAACATTGTTGACTTCTAAGGAAAACCTCTCTTTCTGTTGAAATTTATTATATTAGAAATGTATATGTATCTAAAGCTTACATTTTCAGCTGATACGATATTTAACAACATCGTTGCTTTCTGTACATATTGGAAATTTGTTCCGGTCACTCTGATGTTTTGACCACCTCTGCAAAAATAAGCATTTTAAACATTATCATTACATGGAATATGGTGCTTTAAGTATGAAGGAGTCAATTGATTTTACTTCCAATTCTTAAAGCCCAACATTGTCACATTGTTTTGTATAATAATTTAATACACTGAGCTTTTGTATCAAGGTCAGTACAGTTTGTATCTTACTATAGTAAAGCAAGGTCAGTTGGCTTGGAACTTTCCATTTTTCATTTTTTTGACACACGATTTTCAGCCTGAATGAAAAATTAAGAATAATTTTGTTAACTGGCATATGTAGAGTTTCTCAGTTTACTACCACTGCACAGTTGTATATTATATCTATTTGTTGGCCTACTTCTAATTTTAAGTCTAGTTACTTTCACTGTTCGAGTCACTGTCAGGGCCAAGCCCTAGCTAGGACTAGATAAAGGACCTTATTTTGGAAAGGTAGGAGGAGGGGATTCTTCTGTTGGCCTAATTTTATATATTTTGGTTTGAATGGTGGCACTAAAGGAAATAAACCTAGGCTAGTGAATGTGTTAAACTTACCAATTCTATCGTTCTTGTGTTGATATATTTACGATAACAATGGTGATGAAATTCAAAATATGGATGCTTTGTTATTATGTCTTCATATGACGCATTAAGAATATCTAGCTCAGATACTAGTTTATTAGCAATATCTTTACAGGTACCATCTAAGTTTACCCAGGGAAGAGTTAAATTGTAATTTAACTCTTCCCTGGTTTACCCATAACTTGGTACAAGCAACAACCTTATAAAATCGAACTTCCGTAATTGGAAATGCCGTTTTATCAGTAATGTTTTCATGGTGAAAACAACATTTTATTTGAAGATCACACACGTGGCTTTCATCAATCGAAGCCATGTTGTTGTTTGTGCACAGTTCATGTCACGCGTCCATATTCACCAAATCGTTAACAATTGTTGTACTAAAATTACGATAATACTGTTTTATTATCAAGTTTCCTGTTATAATTAATATACTAAATATCACTGAGCTTATTCAATGTAGTTTTTGTGAATAAATATTTTATTTAATGAATAAAACCTTAATGAAAAAAAAAATTTTTTTGGCTAAAGGAGTTTCTCGTGTGGAAAAGGTCATGGGTCAACACAATGTAAAAAAATTTTCAAATACTGACGTTGAAATGTGATTTCCTTGTTATATGATACGTTTTTTAGGTGAAACTTTGTGTTAAAACTTATTACTTTTAAAATATTATTAACATAATTATCATGTAGAGTTTTTTTAGGCTAATGAGACTGGAACGGGATTGAACGATAGGGTTTTCACCCGATGGCCTAAAATAAATAATGAATTTCTCTATAAAATCATTAACTTAAAATGTTTACCTTTGTTGCATTTGGTAAATTCCTAATTGGTATTATGACTTCTTTCTGTAATTGTGCATGAATAAGTTCCTCATCTGGTTGATAAATTTGTGGACATGACCCTTGACCTTGAAAACCATTTGGTGGTGATGCTGCCTACATATTAAAACAATAGCTTATAAGTGATATTATAACAATAATGTCGTAAAACATTTTGAATGCCATAATTACAAAAATAGATAATTTTCTGTTTGTTCTTCTCACCGATAACTGTAGATGATCTAATGGAAACTGTTAATACGAACCGTGGTAACTACTGTAAATTACTGACAAAGATCACTAAAATATATTAAGAATACACCATTATTCTTACAAGTTCTTTATCTGGCACGGCACCTAATGTTCCATCTGCATAGATTAAGGGTATGTTCAGACTCACGGAGTTACGATGGAGTTATGTAAGCGGCGTACATATTTTTGTGTTTGAACCAGGCCGCGGATTAGCGTTAGGAAGCTGTTACTCCGCGCCAGTGGCGTTATTAACTTTGGCTGGAGAGGGTAGATTTAATAACGCTAATCCAGTGATGCATCAGTGATTTTAACCCTAACCAATGAAAAGAAACGACCACGATTAGCAGACAGCAACTACATACCTGTACCCTAGTATACAACAGCGAAATAGCTATGTCAAATGTATTTTAGGTTTCCAAGTTTAAAGAACAGTAAAGTTGGTGTCAGTGATATGATATTTGCCTAAAATAAATCAATTAATCAGAACATTTTCCGTGTAATAATTATGCTTTAACTTATTTTGAATTAAAATGCAATTCTACAAGTAGCAAGAACAAATAAGTATATGTAACATTATATAAATACAAATAACAAAAACCAATTTAACGATGTAAACTTTCATGCATTGTCATAAATGTATACATATTATAATTCAATCTGTTTTGACCTGATCAGAGTTTTTTAAACGCAAGGCATTGGAATGTTGATCGTTGTGTCTGAACACCTTGGCTTTTAACGCCACAGATCACCGTACGCCTTGAATAGATAACTCCACCGTAACTCTGTGAGTCTAAACATACCCTAAAGTATCTTGCCTAAGGACACAAGGCATGCCACCTCATAATATAATTTCTATAAGCGGCATACTATAAACTGAGCAACCCATTCGCACCTTACCAACCCCTTCCAAATACAATTAGCCTAACCATGTTGTCTCAAAAAGTGCTTATTTGAGCAATACAAGTTCCATTTGATTATATAGCACAAAAAAGAAAAAAAAGTCATAATTACTTACGTTTCCTTTCAAAATAATTTTGTCTGCTGTGCACAATATTGATGCATTATGGGTACATTTGTTGTCGTAGACACACCAATCACAAGTAAAACTTAAAACACATCCAGAACAGCTACAGTATTGAAAATAAAAACAAAATAACATTGTTAAAAAGTAAAACACCATTTACTTATTTTGCACAACAAATGACAAAGTGCCAATCATTATCTTATGTAATGTCAATGCCAACAATATAAAGATGTTGTTAAAGATAATTATTAAATCATATACTATCATTTTTCTACTCCTCAGGGGACACTTTACTGCCAAACGAGGAGGACTATATTTTAACACTGCGGCCAACCCTTACAAAAGGAACACCTACACTGGGCCTAAAAAAATCACTGAATTAACATAATGATCTATTGTATATTTCACAATTCTGAGCACAAATGTATACAGTAATTTGTTAAGGTAATAACCAGTGCAAACGCATCACAGTTTGCTAAAGTTTAAATTCTCAATTTCAAGAGCCAATTCATTAATTTTTTTTTTTTTTTTGCATATTTTTTTTTTCATAAGGAGAATTTTTTTAGGTCCCAATAGTGTCCCCTAATAAGGGGGTCTACTGTATAATATTTTGATATTGTTAATATTATTTTGAACAATGGGAGAAAATTAATCACAGCACATGGTACAAAATGAATGAAATTGGTGGATACACTTAGGTCTGTTACAGTACATTTAACAGCAGAATAACTCACTGAGTTCAGATTTGAGAGAGCATTAGTATTAGTTTGTTATATTGAACAAAAGTACAGTATTGGTAAAACGGTATGAACACATTTTCCCACGCCAACTTCCCTTTGACTCAAAATAACCTTTTGTGTTACAAAAATAATAGGCTAAATTTAGGTAAAGTTATTGTTGAAATAAAATTCAATAAACAATACAGAAAACTTTAACAACAGAATCAAATCCTTGATGATATAATACTTAATAGAGAAGGTTTACAGTTCTGGTTTCCGTAACAGCAAGTCAGAGGCTGACAAGTTAATACCAAGAAGCAAAGATTGATGTATTTTGTATCGTTGATTAAATAACCTGATTAATTAAGTATGTGAATGAATGGCATTAAAGCATGCTTGACTGCACAGGCAAGTCAAGCAAATGCTGTCAAATGGTTCGATTAACATTGCATACAATTATACTGTGGAATTTATTAGGGTTGAGGGAATGTTATGGTTCCAGGTAACTGTAAGCTTATATTGGACATGTCCACATGCTTTTTCGACTTCTTGTTAAATGTTCTGTGAAGGTTAAAGATCATTCAGGAAAGCATTTTCCTTACAAACCTATACATTTAATAGGCTAACTACTATCTACTCAAAATAACACATATAATAACTTAACTTAATTCAATAATAATAATAATCAAATGAATCATTTGAATCTAGTTCAATTATCAAAACACTAACAGTAACTGTTTTTAACACAGTGAGAGTATCACTCTCAATAGTTATGTTTTAAATTATAAACAGTTTTCTCTTACAATCTAAACTAAATTCCTTCATGTACACCAAGTAGTTTATGATTTATGACATGCAAATACAGTCAACTTTCCTGTCAGTCAAAATTAGAAACTAAGCTGTCAAAATCACAATGTGCTTAAGAATCCAAAAGTTCTTGATAATTGTGGAAAAACCTTAGTGTGCTCTAAGACATTGCCATGCTTTTAAAAAGCCAGATATTTATTTTTTTCTGATCTCTGAAGACTTTGGAACAACCCAACCCAAGAGTTTGATTGATAATATTTGAATTTTTAAAAAATACTTAAATTACATTACAACAAAGATAAATAAAAAAGGTGTTATTTAATCTACAATAAACACGTAACTGATGAGTTGATTGTCTTGAAAGGAAGATATATTGGTTAATTTGGCTGAACTATCTATCTGATTACAAATAGGGAAGTATAACAATGATGATTCAGTGTTGACACATTGGTTTTTTAACTGTGTTTATTCATTCCCTCACAGCTATCAATATTTGCTATCCTGGTTCCAATATAAAATCAATTTGAAGGAACCACTCTCATATGCATTGTAAATGTTTGTACAGTAACGTGTTACACAATTATAACTGTCCCATTACAACAATACTATCAATATTGTATTTGATTTCCTTATGTACTTAACACGTTCACTGCCACGGCGTATTTATACGTCAAAAATTGCGTGTCGCTACTTGCCAAGACGTAATACTACGTCAAAATCGTAGCACTTTTGTATTGTATGTAGAATCGCTGGCAGTGGTGATTGGAACAGGAATTATCGCATGGCAGTTTATGAATGATGTACGTAAACGATAATCTAAAAATAAATATCATATGTTTGTTTGTGTTTATTCCCTCATGCATTGAATATGGTTGATACGATGGCGCCCTCACACTCAATATAATCATCTCAAACATGTCATAAATTGCGCTAATAGTAAATAAAAATAATAAAGGATGAAATGATTCAGTGTGGTTTACTGTTTTTATCTCTCGATGATAGGTTTGACCGATTTTAGCGCGGAAAATCCCCGACGTATATTTACGTTCCTGGCAAAGTCAATAAAATTTTTGGACCATTGCCAGTGACGTATTTATACGTCTCAACGGTTTTTCCCGCCATCGTATTTTGAATGACATCATGATAGTCTGTGACCAGATGTTACACTTTCAAACTGTAATTTAATATGTAAACGGGACTTGGCACTGGGACAGAAATTACGGAAAATGCCTTGGCAGTCAATGTGTTAAAGATGACAGTGAGATTACAACAAATTATGTACATTGCAACCTGGTAAAGATGACAGTGAGATTATAACAAATTATGTACATTGCAACCTGGTAAAGATGACAGTGAGATTATAACAAATTATGTACATTGCAACCTGGTAAAGATGACAGTGAGATTATAACAAATTATGTACATTGCAACCTGGTAAAGATGACATTGAGATTATAACAAATTATGTACATTGCAACCTGGTAAAGATGACAGTGAGATTATAACAACTTATGTACATTGCAACCTGGTAAAGATGACAGTGAGATTATAACAAATTATGTACATTGCAACCTGGTAAAGATGACAGTGAGATTATAACAACTTATGTACATTGCAACCTGGTAAAGATGACAGTGAGATTATAACAAATTATGTACATTGCAACCTGGTAAAGATGACAGTGAGATTATAACAAATTATGTACATTGCAACCTGGTAAAGATGACAGTGAGATTATAACAAATTATGTACATTGCAACCTGGTACAGTAGAAACTAACTAAACAATATGTTCATTTCCTTAAAATAATGTGTCAATTGAATTTCAGATCCTTTTATTTCGTTATTATCTTTAGAAAATGTTTGTTTACAATAAAAATTTGATATTTAAAGTAATGAAATTTGAAATAATTTTAAATGTTTATTTATTACACATGCTTATAAAAAAAATTCAGTCAGAAAAGTCAGTACTTACAAAGTAATGGCACTGCAGTCAAAGAATGTGAAGTCAGTGGAAACAAAATCAACATGAGTTACGGATGAGTGAACTGATAAAATAACATCTACAGAAGCTGTAAACAAATTATTTAAAGGTTAGCTACTGTGTAGGACTAGGCCTTAATTTCAAATGCATTTCATTGGTAATACAAAATAATTGAAAATTAAATACAAAAATCTCTACAAAAATCCTAAATGTAATATTTAATTACTTTTTTTTCCAGAGGTAGATAGGTTTAAATACTTGGTGCAAACGTCTCCCAAAAAATGTGATATGCCCATATATAGAGACGATGATGTGATATCACTACCATTTTTGGGCATATCACTACCATATTTGTTTTGTTATTCAAGTTTGATAGTGTAGACAAAGCTTAAGATATCAGTAGGTTGAAACAAGGGTCACTTTGGGGGAATCCCCTTGTTGCGAATGTAGAGTAGTGAGTGCATAATTTCTGTAATCCATGGTGTGTACTAAAACCTATTTCCTCATGAGCTATTAATAGTTATACACCTCCTACAGAGGAGAATGCATACCATGTGTGAAATACTAGTACAGCCACGTGCTACAGTTACATTAAATAAAGAAAAATAAAACAGAAAGTAAAGCATATTAGCATAATGTTTAACTCACCTTGGCTGGTTGGTATCTGTGGCACATGTGATGATGGCGGTGAATTACAAGTCAATGTTTCTGCATCTTTTATTGCAGATGATTGAAAGTCACCAAATTTACAATTATAATTTTGGTTGATGTTTAAAGGAGGAAGTTGCTCAACAGTTAGAGAAATCTATGAATACAAAAAAAAATATTCCAGATTTAATTTTAAGATATCTGTTTAATTGGAGTGTACTGTACAAAAACTTGTATATAATAGGTTTTGGTCCCACAACAACCTATAAATCCTGGCTTGACACACTGATCTAGATATCAAGCCAGGCTTCACAATGTTGGGAGTAATAGTTACTTGGGATGACCTCTAGAGTCAATACATGTTGGTGCACACTCAAAAAGGTTGTATTGCAACCGTAGCTGTTCATCCACTTTTTTTTTCTACCATCTTAATTGGGACATAGGGCCGGAATTCATGTGTCCGTTTGTAAAGAAATGATTTTAACTGGTCGATGCAGTAGGATTATAGACAAAGGCAAATGTAACATGAATCTGTGCATCATGGCAACACCCTAGAGTGTACACCCTCGGAGGTTTGAATCCATATTCGAAAAGAATTATGGCTGTGGAGTGCCGATTTTATGGACATGGCTTGTGGTGCCCCTGCCTTGAGTAGCAGTGCTCAAATTCTAATGGCTAATGGCAAAATAATTTTATTTAAAAAGCATTACAAGCCTGGAAAAAACAAATGTAACAAATTGTTCTTCACAACTCACACTGATATTTTCAAAAGTTTGAGGAATAAAAGGTGGTTCAACACTTGTAATCTCTACACACTGTGCATTGTTGCTTGGCAACCAAGGAGACTGTTGGCATTCATTATATCTGGTACATCTAAAAAATGACAAGCAATCATAATTAAGTGCCATGAAGGACTATGAACATTTAAATCCTATATATGGATTCAGATTTAAAAAAAAACTGTTTGAATAAAAAAGGATTGAAAAAACAATTAAGCCTGATGCATTTGGAATGTACAGTAACTAATTTATAACATTTAATAGTTTATTGTTTTACTAAAATATGTGAAACAATTTGTAAAATGCAATAATAAAAGACACAGCGACTATACAAATTATAAAATATTGGGATTGAAAAAAAAAATGTTAATGAAAATGAAACTCTACTTACTTTTTGTGTAGTGTACACCATCCACAATTCCATCTTCTAGACCTGGTATAATACACTCATCACATGTGATAAACTGACTGCAGTTTGAAACTTGTAGCTTAATCAACTAATCAAATATTGTGATAATTATACAAAATAAAGAAATATTATGAAACATAATCAACAACTAGTAAACAGACAACACGATTTTAAAACATTTACCATACATTTCCTTAGGATAATTCAATCATAATTGTAAAAGTAACTGATTTAAAGTCTGAAGGGGTTTACATTGAATAAAAAAAGTGTTTGTCCTTAATAGGGTTAAAAGCATCATGGAACAAGTATAAAAAATGATGGAGATGGACACCTCAACAGAACGAACAACAGAACGTTTCACGGAATGGACTAAAACATGCACAAAGACAAGATAAAGAGATGATATGGCAGTATTTGCGGGAATATCTTGAAGAGAATGAGAGCAGGAGAGGACTTTGCCTATGGCTAGAATTATGCTGACGATGTTGTACTTCCTTGAAATATAAACCAAATTATATTAAAATAAACTAACCTTTTTTGCTGTAATTAGATGTTTCATCTATAAATGTCTCTGACCTGACCTCTTGACCTGTGTATCTATGGTGATAAATTCATACACTCTAGATTAGATAGATGAGGCTTTGTTGGTTAACTCAGCCTGACAAATTGAAAAAAAATATAACTTAATTAATTAAGTTCATTCAAACATATTTATACATTTAAGCAGTGTTACAAACTTTAATAAATTAGTGACAGAATGCTGGTTTAATAACAACCTGTAAATAAATGCCAACAAATATGCATGTCTCTGTACCTGATCTTAAGCCCGGCACACACTGTAGCTATCGGCTGAGCCAACTGGCACGAACAACACTTTGCTCACAACAAAAATTGTCACAAACTGTGATCGCGTTCTATCGGACGCATACTAAACGCCTTCAGCATTCGGTTTTCTCTTTGGATAATTACTTACTATGCTATAGGGCACGTGCTGACATACTATAATAAATGACAACATTTTTCAGTAAGCTGTTAGCTTACGTTCGGAGGAAAATGACACGCATGATAGATACTTTCCTCAACAGCACATGTGGCCGATTCCTCACAAAGTGTCCGACGCACACTGTGTGTGAGTAAAGTGTAAGTAAGAAAGTAAGTTTTTTCGTTCATAGTTGTTTTAACTCTTTCTAATTATCACTTCATAATATCAGGCTTGGGAGTGCTTGCCTAATACACTCCAAAAAATGCCCTGGAGTCGTGCCATTTACTGCACGTTTGGTAAACTTTTACACATGAACAGCAACAGCAAACCTATAGCACACTATGTACTGAGGAGTACAATGTGTAGCACACTAGCAATTTTAAAGACACAAAGCCTGTGATATGATATAATATGAGTGGAGAAAATAAACAAACAAACTTACTTTGTTTTGTGAATCTGGAATGTTCAAAGCCATTGAACATCATGTTACAGACATATTGTTTGTGAGTAACAAAAGGCATTACAATCCCTTGAAAATCTTCTGCCGTCAAATCAGTCAAGTAAACAGTTAAATCAGCGAATGCTATTACAAAAATAAATAAAAATGATAAGTTTGTGTTTACTAAATATTTAACCAAATATTCTACACTATGTTATAATGTTCTTTACAAAATATTCACATTTCTATACTTCATTCAATATGATTGTGTTTGTATTTTGAGAAAAATACTTTTTTTTATTGAGGTTGCATGACAAAGCTATATGAAGTCATCATTGCTTACAATTTGCAACTGTTGAGTTGGTTAGGACCATCAAACCGGGCAGGGTTGGGTTTCACGGTGCAAATGAAATTGTTGGCCTAAGGATTGTAGAGTACAGCCAGGTGTACATGTAATAAGAGGCAGTTGTAAAGGTTGTATATTCTGGCCAGTAAGTTTCATCCACTAAAGACACAACAGAATGCTGAGTACTTTGGCAATAAAAAAAAAAGATGGGAATTTTGTGTACATAATTGAAATATTGGGACATACTTATGAGAATGAATGACATTATACCAGTTTAAAAGTACTAATTATGGTAAATTAAATTATAATGGTAACCTTCAATTTGGTCAGTGTTATGCCCAAATAAGGTCAAGTTATGCTTGAATTAATGATTCACTCATTCATTTCAACATAAGCTTTTTTGTTTTCTTTGTCATATTGTTTAATCCTTCTTCTATGGATCAGAAGAATGATAAAGAAAAGAAGTATTGCAACACCTATTACTGAACAAATTACAATAATTATTTCTACTTGAATGTTGGAAGAATATTCGATGGGCCCAAACGTCACATTAATGTTACCATGTTGAATCTGAAAAGAAAAAAAATTGAATTATAATACTATACACCATTATTTTGTTTTTTGTAAAATAATATTTTGAACTTTTATATTTTGCAGTAGTTTAAAAAAATAGATAAAAACATTCTAAAAAGCATTTAAAAACATAAATTCTTGGTTATTGTGGAATAGCATTAAAAAAAAACTATCATTAATTTGGATATTATACACATAATGAATGTTTATGAGTTGATGGTTGAAAGATTGACTGCTCCCATTTAACGGGTACCAAGAGTACAATCATAGGTGTTATAAAAGCCATTATTTGTGATAAAAGATATGTCAATTGCAGAAGATTTGGCAAAATCAGGAGCAGAGTATTTTATTTTGAAATGAGAGGTTACCTCACTTGGCTTTTAATTGAACTAAAAATTCTATATAATAATATTATAAAATGTCCTTTTCTGTACCATGCTGTCTTAGAGGTTACTTTTAAAATGAGTAATAATTAGATTATGATTCTTGTGATCTGGTGACCACAAACATTTGCAATACATGTACCTTAACTATAGGATGATCTTCACCATCTACTGGATTAGGTTCCTTGTCTGGTACTTCAACAATAACTACTGTACGTGTTATTGAATTTACAGTGCATTTAACCCTTCCTATGAAGACTTCAACATCCTCAATGTCACTAGCAAGGTTGATGTCAGAACCCTAATAATAATAAATCACAATCAGTAAATAACTGATTAAGGATTTAAAAAGTTCTTTTTCAAATTTTAAAATAAATGTAGCTCAATAATACACTTTACACTGAACAAAAACTAACTAACTAAATAATTATAAAAATTATGAGATTTGTGTAAATATTTTGTGCAGCAGTAGAAACTAAGTTTGGTTGCTCCTGAGCACGCATTGCATGATGTAAGCACAACACAAGTAACTTGACTATTCATGACACGACTGATGGATCAACCATTGCATCATGATAATAGTCAAATTGCTTGCGTTGTCAATTACATCCTTCCATTGTGTTAAGTAGAGTTGATTTAATGCTTTTACGCAATACACTGCTGAAGAAATAAAACTATATACAGTATTTACCATCAACTTTATAAATTCATCAATATCTTTGTCATATCTGTATATTCCATCAACTACAGTCTCTCCATAAAAAGAAATATTATCAAAGGGATAATATATTGGATTAGGGTAAACTGAGAATCCAAAATCACCACTCAATGCAGGAACGAAACCATCAATGAAAAGGTCAACCTGATGTGGAGAGATCAGCTGGTGGACTTTCACAATCCATCTCTTCATTTGACAGAATTATACAGTTCTGAAAAAACAACACATCATTTCTTTATTTATTAATTAAAGAACAATTTACAAGGAATTTTCAAAATAATTAATTAATTTTCATAAAGTCATATACTTTGCTTAAATCTGACAAAACAATTCTACTTAGTAACAATTATAATCAAAATAAATACACAAAAGGCCTATATTGTGTAAATAAGACAGAAGAGAAAACAGAGTGTTAATGTTGGAAAACAAAAACATGATCTTAAAATTATCTTTACTTGATAATCAGATGCTTTTGGAGTTGATTTAATGTACTGAGCATTGAGTACAATTACATCAGAGAAGGACTTATGCTTGGTTACTACTAGAGATGCACAAGGACGCATGTAACATAAGTGATTTGACCAATCACAAGCGATTGATTATTCCAACTGTTACTTTTCATTGGTCAACTAGCTTGCGTTGGGTCTACATCCTTGAGTTGCGTCTCTAGTGGCAACCAAGCTTTAAAGCACTCAGATTTTATGGATGGATTATGGATATATTCTTATGGATGAATGATATGGATGTAAACATTGTTGACTTCTAAGGAAAACCTCTCTTTCTGTTGAAATTTATTATATTAGAAATGTATATGTATCTAAAGCTTACATTTTCAGCTGATACGATATTTAACAACATCGTTGCTTTCTGTACATATTGGAAATTTGTTCCGGTCACTCTGATGTTTTGACCACCTCTGCAAAAATAAGCATTTTAAACATTATCATTACATGGAATATGGTGCTTTAAGTATGAAGGAGTCAATTGATTTTACTTCCAATTCTTAAAGCCCAACATTGTCACATTGTTTTGTATAATAATTTAATACACTGAGCTTTTGTATCAAGGTCAGTACAGTTTGTATCTTACTATAGTAAAGCAAGGTCAGTTGGCTTGGAACTTTCCATTTTTCGTTTTTTTGACACACGATTTTCAGCCTGAATGAAAAATTAAGAATAATTTTGTTAACTGGCATATGTAGAGTTTCTCAGTTTACTACCACTGCACAGTTGTATATTATATCTATTTGTTGGCCTACTTCTAATTTTAAGTCTAGTTACTTTCACTGTTCGAGTCACTGTCAGGGCCAAGCCCTAGCTAGGACTAGATAAAGGACCTTATTTTGGAAAGGTAGGAGGAGGGGATTCTTCTGTTGGCCTAATTTTATATATTTTGGTTTGAATGGTGGCACTAAAGGAAATAAACCTAGGCTAGTGAATGTGTTAAACTTACCAATTCTATCGTTCTTGTGTTGATATATTTACGATAACAATGGTGATGAAATTCAAAATATGGATGCTTTGTTATTATGTCTTCATATGACGCATTAAGAATATCTAGCTCAGATACTAGTTTATTAGCAATATCTTTACAGGTACCATCTAAGTTTACCCATAACTTGGTACAAGCAACAACCTTATAAAATCGAACTTCCGTAATTGGGAATGCCGTTTTATCAGTAATGTTTTCATGGTGAAAACAACATTTTATTTGAAGATCACACACGTGGCTTTCATCAATCGAAGCCATGTTGTTGTTTGTGCACAGTTCATGTCACGCGTCCATATTCACCAAATCGTTAACAATTGTTGTACTAAAATTACGATAATACTGTTTTATTATCAAGTTTCCTGTTATTTAATTAATATACTAAATATCACTGAACTTATTCAATGTAGTTTTTGTGAATAAATATTTTATTTAATGAATAATAAAACCTTAATGAAAAAAAAAATTTTTTTGGCTAAAGGAGTTTCTCGTGTGGAAAAGGTCATGGGTCAACACAATGTAAAAAAATTTTCAAATACTGACGTTGAAATGTGATTTCCTTGTTATATGATACGTTTTTTAGGTGAAACTTTGTGTTAAAACTTATTACTTTTAAAATATTATTAACATAATTATCATGTAGAGTTTTTTTAGGCTAATGAGACTGGAACGGGATTGAACGATAGGATTTTCACCCGATGGCCTAAAATAAATAATGAATTTCTCTATAAAATCATTAACTTAAAATGTTTACCTTTGTTGCATTTGGTAAATTCCTAATTGGTATTATGACTTCTTTCTGTAATTGTGCATGAATAAGTTCCTCATCTGGTTGATAAATTTGTGGACATGACCCTTGACCTTGAAAACCATTTGGTGGTGATGCTGCCTACATATTAAAACAATAGCTTATAAGTGATATTATAACAATAATGTCGTTAAACATTTTGAATGCCATAATTACAAAAATAGATAATTTTCTGTTTGTTCTTCTCACCGATAACTGTAGATGATCTAATGGAAACTGTTAATACGAACCGTGGTAACTACTGTAAATTACTGACAAAGATCACTAAAATATATTAAGAATACACCATTATTCTTACAAGTTCTTTATCTGGCACGGCACCTAATGTTCCATCTGCATAGATTAAGGGTATGTTCAGACTCACGGAGTTACGATGGAGTTATGTAAGCGGCGTACATATTTTTGTGTTTGAACCAGGCCGCGGATTAGCGTTAGGAAGCTGTTACTCCGCGCCAGTGGCGTTATTAACTTTGGCTGGAGAGGGTAGATTTAATAACGCTAATCCAGTGATGCATCAGTGATTTTAACCCTAACCAATGAAAAGAAACGACCACGATTAGCAGACAGCAACTACATACCTGTACCCTAGTATACAACAGCGAAATAGCTATGTCAAATGTATTTTAGGTTTCCAAGTTTAAAGAACAGTAAAGTTGGTGTCAGTGATATGATATTTGCCTAAAATAAATCAATTAATCAGAACATTTTCCGTGTAATAATTATGCTTTAACTTATTTTGAATTAAAATGCAATTCTACAAGTAGTAAGAACAAATAAGTATATGTAACATTATATAAATACAAATAACAAAAACCAATTTAACGATGTAAACTTTCATGCATTGTCATGAATATATTATAATTCAATCTGTTTTGACCTGATCAGAGTGTTTTAAACGCAAGGCATTGGAATGTTGATCGTTGTGTCTGAACACCTTGGCTTTTAACGCCACAGATTACCGTACGCCTTGCATAGATAACTCCACCGTAACTCTGTGAGTCTAAACATACCCTAAAGTATCTTGCCTAAGGACACAAGGCATGCCACCTCATAATATAATTTCTATAAGCGGCATACTATAAACTGAGCAACCCATTCGCACCTTACCAACCCCTTCCAAATACAATTAGCCTAACCATGTTGTCTCAAAAAGTGCTTATTTGAGCAATACAAGTTCCATTTGATTATATAGCACAAAAAAGAAAAAAAAGTCATAATTACTTACGTTTCCTTTCAAAATAATTTTGTCTGCTGTGCACAATGTTGATGCATTATGGGTACATTTATTGTCGTAGACACACCAATCACAAGTAAAACTTAAAACACATCCAGAACAGCTACAGTATTGAAAATAAAAACAAAATAACATTGTTAAAAAGTAAAACACCATTTACTTATTTTGCACAACAAATGACAAAGTGCCAATCATTATCTTATGTAATGTCAATGCCAATGATATAAAGATGTTGTTAAAGATAATTATTAAATCATATACTATCATTTTTCTACTCCTCAGGGGACACTTTACTGCCAAACGAGGAGGACTATATTTTAACACTGCGGCCAACCCTTACAAAAGGAACACCTAGACTGGGCCTAAAAAAATCACTGAATTAACATAATGATCTATTGTATATTTCACAATTCTGAGCACAAATGTATACAGTAATTTGTTAAGGTAATGACCAGTGCAAACGCATCACAGTTTGCTAAAGTTTAAATTCTCAATTTCAAGAGCCAATTCATTCATTTTTTTTTGTTTTTGCATATTTTTTTTTCATAAGGAGAATTTGTTTAGGTCCCAATAGTGTCCCCTAATAAGGGGGTCTACTGTATAATATTTTGATATTGTTAATATTATTTTGAACAATGGGAGAAAATTAATCACAGCACATGGTACGAAATGAATGAAATTGGTGGATACACTTAGGTCTGTTACAGTACATTTAACAGCAGATTAACTCACTGAGTACAGATTTGAGAGAGCATTAGTATTAGTTTGTTATATTGAACAAAAGTACAGTATTGGTAAAACGGTATGAACACATTTTAACACGAACTTCCCTTTGACTCAAAATAACCTTTTGTGTTACAAAAATAATAGGCTAAATTTAGGTAAAGTTATTGTTGAAATAAAATTCAATAAACAATACAGAAAACTTTAACAACAGAATCAAATCCTTGATGATATAATAGAGAAGGTTTACAGTTCTGGTTTCCGTAACAGCAAGTCAGAGGCTGACAAGTTAATACCAAGAAGCAAACATTGATGTATTTTGTATTGTTGATTAAATAACCTGATTAATTAAGTATGTGAATGAATGGCATTAAAGCATGCTTGACTGCACAGGCAAGTCAAGCAAATGCTGTCAAATGGTTCGATTAACATTGCATACAATTACACTGTGGAATTTATTAGGGTTGAGGGAATGTTATGGTTCCAGGTAACTGTAAGCTTATATTGGACATGTCCACATGCTTTTTCGACTTCTTGTTAAATGTTCTGTGAAGGTTAAAGATCATTCAGGAAAGCAATTATCCTTACAAACCTATACATTTAATAGGCTAACTACTATCTACTCAAAATAACACATATAATAACTTAACTTAATTCAATAATAATAATCAAATGAATCTTTTGAATCTAGTTCAATTATCAAAACACTAACAGTAACTGTTTTTAACACCGTGAGAGTATCACTCAATAGTAGTTATGTTTTAAATTATAAACAGTTTTCTCTTAAAATCTAAACTAAATTCCTTCATGTACACCAAGTAGTTTATGATTTATGACATGCAAATACAGTCAACTTTCCTATCAGTCAAAATTAGAAACTAAGCTGTCAAAATCACAATGTGCTTAAGAATCCAAAAGTTCTTGATAATTGTGGAAAAACCTTAGTGTGCTCTAAGACATTGCCATGCTTTTAAAAAGCCAGATATTTATTTTTTTCTGATCTCTGAAGACTTTGGAACAACCCAACCCAAGAGTCTGATTGATAATATTTGAATTTCAAAAAATACTTAAATTACATTACTACAAAGATAAATAAAAAAGGTGTTATTTAATCTACAATAAACACGTAACTGATGAGTTGATTGTCTTGAAAGGAAGATATATTGGTTAATTTGGCTGAACTATCTATCTGATTACAAATAGGGAAGTATAACAATGATGATTCAGTGTTGACACATTGGTTTTTTAACTGTGTTTATTCATTCCCTCACAGCTATCAATATTTGCTATCCTGGTTCCAATATAAAATCAATTTGAAGGAACCACTCTCATATGCATTGTAAATGTTTGTACGTGTTACACAATTATAACTGTCCCATTACAACAATACTATCAATATTGTATTTGATTTCCTTATGTACTTAAAGATGACAGTGAGATTATAACAAATTATGTACATTGCAACCTGGTAAAGATGACAGTGAGATTATAACAAATTATGTACATTGCAACCTGGTAAAGATGACAGTGAGATTATAACAAATTATGTACATTGCAACCTGGTAAAGATGACAGTGAGATTATAACAAATTATGTACATTGCAACCTGGTAAAGATGACAGTGAGATTATAACAAATTATGTACATTGCAACCTGGTAAAGATGACAGTGAGATTATAACAAATTATGTACATTGCAACCTGGTAAAGATGACAGTGAGATTATAACAAATTATGTACATTGCAACCTGGTAAAGATGACAGTGAGATTATAACAAATTATGTACATTGCAACCTGGTAAAGATGACATTGAGATTATAACAAATTATGTACATTGCAACCTGGTAAAGATGACAGTGAGATTATAACAAATTATGTACATTGCAACCTGGTAAAGATGACAGTGAGATTATAACAAATTATGTACATTGCAACCTGGTAAAGATGACAGTGAGATTATAACAAATTATGTACATTGCAACCTGGTAAAGATGACATTGAGATTATAACAAATTATGTACATTGCAACCTGGTAAAGATGACAGTGAGATTATAACAAATTATGTACATTGCAACCTGGTAAAGATGACAGTGAGATTATAACAAATTATGTACATTGCAACCTGGTAAAGATGACAGTGAGATTATAACAAATTATGTACATTGCAACCTGGTAAAGATGACAGTGAGATTATAACAAATTATGTACATTGCAACCTGGTAAAGATGACAGTGAGATTATAACAAATTATGTACATTGCAACCTGGTAAAGATGACAGTGAGATTATAACAAATTATGTACATTGCAACCTGGTAAAGATGACAGTGAGATTATAACAAATTATGTACATTGCAACCTGGTAAAGATGACATTGAGATTATAACAAATTATGTACATTGCAACCTGGTAAAGATGACAGTGAGATTATAACAAATTATGTACATTGCAACCTGGTAAAGATGACAGTGAGATTATAACAAATTATGTACATTGCAACCTGGTAAAGATGACAGTGAGATTATAACAAATTATGTACATTGCAACCTGGTAAAGATGACAGTGAGATTATAACAAATTATGTACATTGCAACCTGGTAAAGATGACATTGAGATTATAACAAATTATGTACATTGCAACCTGGTAAAGATGACAGTGAGATTATAACAAATTATGTACATTGCAACCTGGTACAGTAGAAACTAACTAAACAATATGTTCATTTCCTTAAAATAATGTGTCAATTGAATTTCAGATCCTTTTATTTCGTTATTATCTTTAGAAAATGTTTGTTTACAATAAAAATTTGATATTTAAAGTAATGAAATTTGAAATAATTTTAAATGTTTATTTATTACACATGCTTATAAAAAAAATTCAGTCAGAAAAGTCAGTACTTACGAAGTAATGACACTGCAGTCAAAGAATGTGAAGTCAGTGGAAACAAAATCAACATCAGTTACGGATGAGTGAACTGATAAAATAACATCTACAGAAGCTGTAAACAAACTATTTAAAGGTTAGCTACTGTGTAGGCCTAGGCCTTAATTTCAAATGCATTTCATTGGTAAATACAAAATAATTGAAAATTCAATACAAAAATCTCTACAAAAAACCTAAATGTAATATTTAATTACTTTTTTTTTCCAGAGGTAGATAGGTTTAAATACTTGGTGCAAACGTCTCCCAAAAAATGTGATATGCCCATATATGGAGATGATGATGTGATATCACTACCATTTTTGGGCATATCACTACCATATTTGTTTTGTTAATCAAGTTTGATAGTGTAGACAAAGCTTAAGATATCAGTAGGTTGAAACAAGGGTCACTTTGGGGGAATCCCCCTTGTTGCGAATATAGAGTAATGAGTGCATAATTTCTGTAATCCATGGTGTGTACTAAAACCTATTTCCTCATGAGCTATTAATAGTATATACACCTCCTACAGAGGAGAATGCATACCATGTGTGAAATACTAGTACAGCCACGTGCTACAGTTACATTAAATAAAGAAAAATAAAACAGAAAGTAAAGCATATTAGCATAATGTTTAACTCACCTTGGCTGGTTGGTATCTGTGGCACATGTGATGATGGCGGTGAATTACAAGTCAATGTTTCTGCATCTTTTATTGCAGATGATTGAAAGTCACCAAATTTACAATTATAATTTTGGTTGATGTTTAAAGGAGGAAGTTGCTCAACAGTTAGAGAAATCTATGAATACAAAAAAAAATATTCCAGATTTTAATTTTAAGATATCTGTTTAATTGGAGTGTACTGTACAAAAACTTGTATGTATAATAGGTTTTGGTCCCACAACAACCTATAAATCCTGGCTTGACACACTGTGATCTAGATATCAAGCCAGGCTTCACAATGTTGGGAGTAATAGTTACTTGGGATGACCTCTAGAGTCAATACATGTTGGTGCACACTCAAAAAGGTTGTATTGCAACCGTAGCTGTTCATCCACTTTTTTTTTCTACCATCTTAATTGGGACATAGGGCCGGAATTCATGTGTCCGTTTGTAAAGAAATGATTTTAACTGGTCGATGCAGTAGGATTATAGACAAAGGCAAATGTAACATGAATCTGTGTATCATGGCAACACCCTAATCTAGAGTGTACACCATCGGAGGTATTCGAAAAGAATTATGGCTGTGGAAGTGCCGATTTTATGGACATGGCTTGTGGTGCCCCTGCCTTGAGTAGCAGTGCTCAAATTCTAATGGCTAATGGCAAAATGATTTTATTTAAAAAGCATTACAAGCCTGAAAAAAATGTAACAAATCCTATATATGGAATCAGATTTAAAAAAAAACTGTTTGAATAAAAAAGGATTGAAAAAACAATTAAGCCTGATGCATTTGGAATGTACAGTAACTAATTTCTAATATTTAATAGTTTATTGTTTTACTAAAATATGTGAAACAATTTGTAAAATGCAATAATAAAAGACACAGCGACCATACAAATTATAAAATATTGGGATTGAAAAAAAAAAATGTTAATGAAAATGAAACTCTATTTACTTTTTGTGTAGTGTACACCATCCACAATAAGGATCTCCATCTTCTAGACCTGGTATAATACACTCATCACATGTGATAAACTGACTGCAGTTTGAAACTTGTAGCTTAATGAACTAATCAAATATTGTGATAATTATACAAAATAAAGAAATATTATGAAACATAATCAACAACTAGTAAACAGACAACAAGATTTTAAAACATTTACCATACATTTCCTTAGGATAATTCAATCATAATTGTAAAAGTAACTGATTTAAAGTCTGAAGGGGTTTACATTGAATAAAAAAAGTTTTTGTCCTTAATAGGGTTAAAAGCATCATGGAACAAGTATAAAAAATGATGGAGATGGACACCTCAACAGAACGAACAACAGAACGTTTCACGGAATGGACTAAAACATGCACAAAGACAAGATAAAGAGATGATATGGCAGTATTTGCGGGAATATCTTGAAGAGAATGAGAGCAGGAGAGGACTTTGCCTATGGCTAGAATTATGCTGACGATGTTGTACCTCCTTGAAATATAAACCAAATTATATTAAAATAAACTAACCTTTTTGCTGTAATTAGATGTTTCATCTATAAATGTGTCTGACCTGACCTCTTGACCTGTGTATCTATGGTGATAAATTCATACACTCTAGATAGATGAGGCTTTGTTGGTTAACTCAGCCTGACAAATTGAAAGAAAATATAACTTAATTAATTAAGTTCATTCAAACATATTTATACATTTAAGCAGTGTTAAAAACTTTAATAAATTAGTGACAGAATGCTGGTTTAATAACAACCTGTAAATAAATGCCAACAAATATGCATGTCTCTGTACCTGATCTTAAGCCCGGCACACACTGTAGCTATCGGCTGAGCCAACTGGCACGAACAACACTTTGCTCACAACAAAAATTTTCACAAACTGTGATCGCGTTCTATCGGACGCATACTAAACGCCTTCAGCATTCGGTTTTCTCTTCGGATAATTACTTACTATGCTATAGGGCACGTGCTGACATACTATAATAAATGACAACATTTTTCAGTAAGCTGTTAGCTTACGTTCGGAGGAAAATGACACGCATGATAGATACTTTCCTCAACAGCACATGTGGCCGATTCCTCACAAAGTGTCCGACGCACACTGTGTGTGAGTAAAGTGTTATTCGTGCCAGTTGGCTCAGCTGATAGCGATAGTATGCGTCGGGCTTTAAATATTCATAAACCATTGTCAAGTACAATACTAATTTCATACTAACCTTAATAAGTTGTCCATTATCCGTGCCTATAAAAGCTATTGTATGGTTCCCTTCTATTGTTGTAGTAACTGATGTCAATGCTTCTGATACTGCTGCTTCTGTGTAATTACATTAGGAATATTGGCTGAGCAGTCCAACACCACTTATTGATGGACACATCATTGATTGAACTTCAGCAGAAGAAAAACTATAACTCTTCATTAAACAATAAAAAAAAACAATATTATAACTTATTAATTACCAGTTTTGATAATTCTAATTCTAAAATATTATGTATTATACACTAAATTTATTTTTGTCACCAAAATGACTGGTTGTAATAAATTACTATCTTTCTAAGTAAATATAAAATATATATGTACTTTTGGACACTTAGCATCATCAGCATAGTCTAGAGTATGAAGACCTTTATCTGTTTAAACATCCTCTTAATGCTTTGAAGAATGATCTTCTATATCATTCCACTTGTAAATAAACATTGCAGATTGTCCAGTGGCAACTCCACTTCCATCACGTTTAGCAAACACTCCATACAGGACATTAGCTCTAGATTGTAAGCCTACTGAAGTAGCTAACTCAGCTCCAACAGGACCAACGGACATGGCTTGGAATACAGAAATCACTCCGGCCGAGCTTCACTCCGGCCGCGCTTCAATCCGGCCGCGATTCATTCCGGCCGCAGCTATGGAGCGCCAAATGAGTCTTTTACAACCGAGACACGTTTTTTGTAGAGAATCAAAATAAACATTTGTAATCATACAGTATATTTTTTCTCTTTCAGGATCACAACAACATCGCAAGTGTTTTAAATTAGGTCTAATGCTAAAACAAAATAATTTATGTGTTTTATCCAATGTAATAGGCTAGTATATTAATTTTAATTTGATTAATTAATGTAATTTATTGCAATATACCCTATATGTCATATTATTTTTATCATATATAAATTAAAATATAAAATCATTGTAAATTGGACTGTACAAAAATGATATATTAATTCTTGATACAATTCCAGGTTACATTAATTAGACGGATATTTGATTTGAAATAAATAAATTAATATTGTAAATATTGTTATTAACTATAACAAACATCAATAATAATTGATTATTTGAAATAAATTAATTAATATTTTACATATTGTTATTAACTATAATTAGTAAGTATGGGTACTGGCAAGATAAAATGTTATAAAAATAAGGGTTTTAACTAATTTTTAATGTTAATAAATGTAAAGCTATAAAAATAAATGTACATAGAAAGAATATTGTTATTCAAGCACTAATTAGACGGGTATTTGATTATTATTTTATTATTGAATTTAATTAAGTTAAGTTTAGTTTGAAAGAAAAAGCAGTTCCAACTTCTTTGAATGTTATTGTTAATGAAAAAAGTAAAATTGTTGCTAATAAATATTCAACTAGCCTAGTTCCATTTAAATTCACCAAGAATTTGTTATAACACTGAACAGTATAGAAAACTTAGATATGGGCGCTCCATACTAACGGCCCCTTTGCACAGGAAGTCGAATTGAATATATAGCGGCCGGAGTGCATAACATCGCGCTAAACTGATACGGCGGCCGGAGTGAAGCGCGGCCGGAGTGATCGGCTACCTAAATTGTAATCAACATTATTAACTAAACATCGAATGTAGATCTCAGAAAATGTATGAAATGAGTTTTCTTGACAAATTCGACTCAGTCGTGAATGAAAGTAATCAGTATCATCTGGCCTATGAAACAGAATAAGTATATCCTTCAAAGAGAATGTATTTGTAAAACTGATATAAACCAACCTACTAGACCGTAACAACTTCCCCAAGGTTTTTTAAAACTTGGAGATGGTGAAAAAGTATTAAATTGAATATTACGAGCTTCAAAAATCATCTCTGTTTCAAGATGTCTTCTGGCATTAATATACCTAGAAAACTCTACTTGATCCATAGAGATATTATAGTGAACTATATCTCTATGCTTGATCCAATGACGTATGACCAGATGACACATATAAAACGTTCCTTTTGATAACATCATCTCTATCCCATTTGGGGATCCAGTCAAGTCGCCCCATTGCAAAGTCACCCCATAACAAAGTCGCCCCATAACAAAGTCGCCCCATTTGTACTATCACCCAACACACCAGGTGCAATGATTCCAACTGCTGACAGTTCACTCACTACTATTTCATCTATTACTTTACTTTCATGTAATTTGTTTAAATCCACAAGAGATCTTCCTTCAAATCTTCCATTGTTTCCTCGTCCGCACGTGATCAATCGTTCATGATCATAATCAATTTCTAATATTTTATTTATGTTATCACAATCATCTGATGAACATGTTGAAATATTAGCAATGATATTAAAATCTTCTGACAGTCTGTACAGTGTGTTGTAAGCTCCTATGTAGGTATCTCCTGTTGTACTATGGATTTTGACATGGTACAGAGCTTCATTTTCATGAGGTGTAAATTTGAGTAACACATCATTGTCGAATGCCTGGATGCTTAGCAGAATGTTGAAGAATATAGCAGAAATGCAAAAATGTTTAACAATGTTGGAAAACTCATATTTAAAGGTGAGAGAATGTCATTACCTTATATAAAAGAAAATACAAAAACACTAATTTAAATAAGAAATACAATACAATGAATCATTAATGATTAATTTTTATATGCCTTTACTGAATAGCAATCTACTATCTATACTCATTAATTAAAAAGCTAAAACTGGATTGTACTAAGACTGACAAGACCAACAAGCATGGAAAAATATCCCACTCAGATAATATTGCTCCTTTCAGGATTACATGCTGCACAGGATAGTTTAGTACAGTATGTATAGTATCAGAGTATCAGTTTTGTCTCTCTTTTTATATCTGCATACAAAATTTGTATAACTTGTAACCAGTGTTTAATCTCCTGAGTTATTCCACATTTTCATTAACGCATATGCTGGGAAAAATCGGGAGGAAAGCGTACAGTAGTTGCACGCTATTTGATTACTATGATTGGTCAGTTTAATACCAGGGCAATACACGTGCGCACAGAACAAAAACAGGCCTCTCTCTGTGTTTTTCTCCCGAGATCCTATTCACACTATGCAAACCTGGTTACAACTTCTTACAATATAAAGTTGTTACATTACATTTTGCAATATGAAAAGGATATAACTCTATGTTTTGAACAGTCAAACAATTTGAAGATTTATTTTGGGTTCTCCACTTAAAACTGGTTTACTTTTATGTAATATATATTTATTGATATGAAGCATCTTTGAGGGATGTACAGTTACCATCAGCCAATCTATCCAAAAATGGAATAAATTCTTTTTCTTCAATTTATTACTGTACAATTAGACTATACATTGCATTGTTGCAATATTATCAAGACGATATACAAAAACCAAACAATGTTAAAGCGAGACCAGAAGCTTCCAACGAGAAAAAAGCTTGATTATTATTAACAATTTAATTACTTATTTTATAAAATTGTATAGGCCTCAGGAATTCGGAAACTCAGTTAGCTAGTTAGGCCGGATGATTAGCTAGGCTAAGCCAAGGCCTTAGCTAGGCTAGTTGTAGTAGGTCTAGGACTAGCCTAGTAGCCTAGGCGCGCCTAGGCTAGGCCCCTTCTTAGGCCTATGGCTAGGCCTAGCCTGCTGGGCCAGGCAGGCCTAGCTAGCTAGCTAGCTAGGCCTAGGTCTAGTAGTCCAGTCAAAAATCACCCTCACCATGGTATAAGAACGTACCCTAATAAAATTTCATCCCTATGGGCATAGGTAATAACATTTCTTGATGTTGCGTCTTGCAAAACTTGGGATTTTACGAGAAAATTATACTTTTATACCCAATTTATAACCGCCTCATGTCGTATTATTGTGTACAGTGAATGCGACGAAGCGTGACTGAAATTACGAGACGCCGTTAGCGCCCGTTGAAAAATGCAATAACAAAGCTAAAAACCTACAAAATTAATAGTTCATACAATAATTTAAATATAGTTTACAATAAATTGTATAATAAAATACATAACATATAAAGAAAACCCAAGTATAGACTAAAATATTTACAGATATGTGTTTAAAAATGTACAAATCAAAATGGCCTTTCATAAAATAAAGTGCGCCCTCACGCGTCATACTTTTATCGGACTTGTATGGATGGCCGGTTATAATACAAGGCATTAATATACGAAACCCGATGCGGTTTGTTAGTTATATTGCCCCTGCAAGAGGCAGAATATTATATTTTCACAAATATATTTCTAGTTTTTATCATGGAAAAAAAGGATTGTATATATTTAAACACATTACAACTTCCAGTCTACCATCATGATGGATTAAGTGAAGCGCCGTATTGTATCTGCTAAAGCGTAATGATCTCCTATAGTTAGGCCTATCTGGTTAGCCTATAGGCCTATTCTGGACATTCTTTTTTTCACAGCATTATTTGCCCGGTTAGCAACAAAGTTAATCCTTGTGATTGTTAGTTTTAAGTTTCTTTTAATTGTTTATTGGCATCCATATCGTATGATGTGTAAGACAATTTCGTGTTTTAGAAAATGTGATCCTGCCACCAAAGATTCTTTATGTTCGAAGACGTCTGACGGATAACTGTTTTATTCTTTTACATTTAATTAATTAATTAATCTTCATCTTCACTTTTGAGGGAATTAGCCTCTTTTAGGTTTAAAACATCATTTATAAGCATTTGAATAAGCCAACAAATTAAACTACTGCTTTCTCCCAAGCTTTTTAAATATTATTTAAATGCATTAAAATGCGTCGAACTCGGCGGATAACAATATTTGAAATAAAAATGCATATAAAACTTTTGTTTTGGACTTTACTTTTTTGTCCCAAGTGAGAACTTTCAGGCCGTGGAGGTGAACTGATTGTTTATGACATTCTTTTTTGTATAAAATGTCCAATAATAATTATCATTGTAGGACTAGTAGGCCTACTCTCCACCAAAAAACTTTATATTAGAAAGTATTTAATACGCCGTCATGTCTTTAAAAAAGGAGAATTGGGTAATATATGTAGTTTCTCGCGAATCTTACATCACACTCCAACATTCTCACTCTCTTTTATTTAGTGGAAAAACACTTTAACTTTAGAATGCTTTGAATTCTGGAAGACAACTTCGAACTTAAAAGAATCGTCATGAATGACGTTTATTGGCTCAAACTTCACACATCGGTACGATGTGAAGGCCAGACGGATTCAGAGAGGATCAAACCGGCTCCTCCTCCCCATTGACAGCCGGGGCAGCGGTGGGTGGCGGTGGCTGAAAGGGGAAAATGAAAAATGTTGATTCAGACGAATGCCAACCAGCGCCTTTGATACGCTCTTAATAATTGTTGGAAAGTGAAAGTAGGTCTACTTGAGGTAGTATCTTTCGTATAGGCCTACATGAAATAGATTATCCTTAAATAATTGGTTCTTACTCTAGATTATAATCGCGAATGATAGTTCAAAATATGCAATGCATTGTGATATCCACGCAAGTAGGCCTAATGCTGTGAAAAAAAAGAATTTCCAAAATAAAACCAGCAGAACTAGTAGGCTAGATCATTACGCTTCAGCAGATATATACAAATATAGGGCCTACACTTAATTCATCATGATGGTATATTGGAGGTTGTAATGTGTTTAAATATATACAATCCGTTTTTCCATGATAAAAAATATAAATAAATTTGTGAAAATAAAATATTCTGCCTCTTGCGTAAAAAAAGGCAATAACTAACAAACCGCATCGGGTTTCGTATATTAATGCCGTCAAAGAATATATATCACAAGAATGAGTATTCCGCGATTTTGCATGAGAAATTTGCCCGGTAACAGAGAGCTCCAGAGAGTGATGCCCGCCCTCATAAGGTCGGATGTATACATACTAAATAAGACTTGATTTAATAGATATTATACATGTCACATTAAATAGAATTATGATAATATATTTTGCAATTGTAAACTATTTTATAATACATATTTATTAACAAACTAGTGTACATTCACTTTTACAGACAATTATTTACTAACATGCTAAGTTAGTTCACAAAAAAAGCCTAACACAGCAACACCAAAAATCAACGAATCGTTACTCAGCACGGCCTATTACCATTGCCGTGTACTACTCTACGCCCGGTAAAATAAGTATTGTTTTTATGATATAAATTAGTATAAAATACATGTTATTAATAGGACAAAATGTTAAATATCATTAACATTTATTTGTTTCACCAGAAACAAGTTAAATATAGGGATATTATTAAACTATCGTTCGTGAAAACGCGTAAACACCAACACGCCCGGTCAATCGTAGCGCCCGGTTGATAAAGCAAACTGTTTATACGGCAGTTTTTACTAAATAAATTGCATAAAACGAACAATTAAATATCCAAATAGTATAACATGATGTTGGCATGTAGTTTATAACATTTTTTATCATGAAAATATTACCGGTGGTCCAGCCTTTGAATGGTGAAACCGTCACATAAAGTTGTATACGTCCCAGATACATCCACACTTATGGCGGCGCCCTACCACATGGACAATTTTACTGTTACAGGGAAAATCGCGGATTACTCATTCTTGTGGTAATTCTTTGATGCCCCGTGTACTGTGTATTAACCATATCGAGCTATATTTCCTATACCAACCTGGCTAGTTGAGAATTCTCAACTATTTTATGTTTTTTTCTACCTTTCTGGAAAATGATATAATCCAAAGTGTATTAATACTACCAGTAATAAATATTTAGAAACACTTGCATACCTTCACTAATTTTAGTTGTTTGTAGTTTAAGACAATCTTAGTGATATTTAAATGAAAACAATACGATAAAAACTATTGTGTCTGTATTTTACAAGACTATGACTTCCGTATAACGTGCATTGTGGGTACTTCAATTTTTATAGAAAAGCTAGGGAATCCTAATTTAGTAGGCAGCATATGGGGGCGGGGCAACCAAACTTGCTTATCAAATCAAAGCACAGTAAAGCAAAGGATAAAATTAATGTACGATCCCGTTTAACACTGTTCTCAACTATAGTCATTTTGGTATACTTGAGCACAGTGATAAATAATAGGATAAACTTAACAATATACAACAAAAAACATTAATGTACGATCCAGTTTAACACTGTTCTCAACTATAGTCATTTTGGTATACTTGAGAACAGTGATAAAGAATAGGATAAACGTAACATTATACAACAAATAACATTAATGTATGATCCCGTTTAACACTGTTCTCAACTATAGTCATTTTGGTATACTTGAGCACAGTGATAAAGAATAGGATAAACTTAACAATATACAACAAATAACATTAATGTACGATGTAGTTTAACACTGTTCTCAACTATAGTCATTTTGGTATACTTGAGCACAGTGATAAAGAATAGGATAAACTTAACAATATACAACATATAACATTAATGTACGATCCCGTTTAACACTGTTCTCAACTATAGTCATTTTGGTATACTTGAGCACAGTGATAAAGAATAGGATAGGCCTAAACTTAATAATATACAACAAAAAACATTAATGTACGATCCCGTTTAACACTGTTCTCAACTATAGTCATTTTGGTATACTTGAGAACAGTGATAAAGAATAGGATAAACTTAATAATATACAACAAATAGCATTAATGTACGATCCAGTTTAACACTGTTCTCAACTATAGTCATTTTGGTATACTTGAGAACAGTGATAAAGAATAGGATAAACTTAATAATATACAACAAATAGCATTAATGTACGATCCAGTTTAACACTGTTCTCAACTATAGTCATTTTGGTATACTTGAGCACAGTGATAAAGAATAGGATAAACTTAATAATATACAACAAATAACATTAATGTACGATCCAGTTTAACACTGTTCTCAACTATAGTCATTTTGGTATACTTAAGCACAGTGATAAAGAATAGGATAGGCCTAAACTTAAAAATATACAACAAAAAACATTAATGTACGATCCCGTTTAACACTGTTCTCAACTATAATCATTTTGGTATACTTGAGAACAGTGATAAAGAATAGGATAAACTTAACAATATACAACAAAAAACATTAATGTACGATCCCGTTTAACACTGTTCTCAACTATAGTCATTTTGGTATACTTGAGAACAGTGATAAAGAATAGGATAAACTTAATAATATACAACAAATAGCATTAAGGTATGATCCCGTTTAACACTGTTCTCGACTAAAGTCATTTTGGTATACTTGAGCACAGTGATAAAGAATAGGATAAACTTAATAATATACAACAAATAGCATTAATGTACGATCCCGTTTAACACTGTTCTCGACTATAGTCATTTTGGTATACTTGAGCACAGTGATAAAGAATAGGATAAACTTAATAATATACAACAAATAGCATTAAGGTATGATTCCGTTTAACACTGTTCTCGACTATAGTCATTTTGGTATACTTGAGCACAGTGATAAAGAATAGGATAAACTTAATAATATACAACAAAAAACATTAATGTATGATCCCGTTTACCACTGTTCTCAACTATAGTCATTTTGGTATACTTGAGCACAGTGATAAAGAATAGGATAAACTTAATAATATACAACAAAAAACATTAATGTACGATCCAGTTTAACACTGTTCTCAACTATAGTCATTTTGGTATACTTGAGCACAGTGATAAAGAATAGGATAAACTTAAAAATATACAACAAAAAACATTAATGATGTACGATCCAGTTTACAACTGTTCTCAACTATAGTCATTTTGGTATACTTGAGAACAGTGATAAAGAATAGGATAAACTTAACAATATACAACAAAAAACATTAATGTACGATCCAGTTTAACACTGTTCTCGACTATAGTCATTTTGGTATACTTGAGAACAGTGATAAAGAATAGGATAAACTTAAAGATGTATTGTCCCTTTAAACACAAAAAAATGAAGGTCAAAATATTCTAAATTTAAAGTGGCCATATCAAAGTAATATTAAAGTTATTCACTTTTAGTCGAAAATTTGAGCCAAAAACAACAAGTTTACGTAATTAACAGGTAAATTAGTTTGATTACATTCCATCTGGAAAATCGTCACGAGCGAAAGTAAACAAAGATTTCAAACCATGAGTACGCATTATGCATATGCTAAATTAGGATTGTTTACAACTCGCCACGGTTAAGAAGGTATTTTCACACAGATCATAAGGAAGTTTTATGATTATGCATACAGAGTAGCCAAACAAGCGCGTTTCATTATGGGATATGTTTTGATTGAAAACTTTGACTGGAAGTCAAAGTTATTTTTTAAACAAAAAAACGTCTGTATTTCAGTTAAATTTTTTTTTTTTCCGAAAAATTTTTGGTGAAAGTTAATAACTATTATGATACTTCAAAATGACCCACTTTTTTTAGAAATAAAAAAAAAAAATTTTTGTTGGAATTAGTCAAAGGGACAATACATCTTTAACAATATACAACAAAAAACGTACATTAATGTACGATCCAGTTTAACACTGTTCTCGACTATAGTCATTTTGGTATACTTGAGCACAGTGATAAAGAATAGGATAAACTTAACAATATTCAACAAAAAACATTAGGCCTAATGTACGATCCTGTTTACAACTGTTCTCAACTATAGTCATTTTGGTATACTTGAGAACAGTGATAAAAAATAGGATAAACTTAACAATATACAACAAAAAACATTAATGTACGATCCAGTTAAACACTGTTCTCAACTATAGTCATTTTGGTATACTTGAGAACAGTGATAAAGAATAGGATAAACTTAACAATATACAACAAAAAACGTACATTAATGTACGATCCAGTTTAACACTGTTCTCGACTATAGTCATTTTGGTATACTTGAGCACAGTGATAAAGAATAGGATAAACTTAACAATATACAACAAAAAACATTAATGTACGATCCCGTTTAACATGCACTGTTCTCAACTATAGTCATTTTGGTATACTTAAGCACAGTGATAAAGAATAGGATAAACTTAATAATATACAACAAATAGCATTAATGTACGATCCAGTTTAACACTGTTCTCAACTATAGTCATTTTGGTATATTTGAGCACAGTGATAAAGAATAGGATAAACTTCGAATAAACAGCAAATAACATTAATGTAAGATGCCGTTTAATACTGTTTTAAACTATAGTCATTTGAGTATAATTAATCACAGATAAAGAATAAGATCAACTTTAATACTATTTATTAAATAAAAAAAACTAATTCTATATTAACACATATTATTTACATATACTTTCACTGCTGATTTCTAGTATAAACAGGCCATAGGCCTATACATGGCTGCAGTCGCGTGCTCAAATTTGAGTTGGTGTTTACCGACCGACCGATCGACATAGTGAGCTGTAGAGTCGCGTTTGCACGCTACTAAAAAGTTCACAAAAACCGTAGGATGGGCACAGGGAAGTTTGTTCGAAACTCCAACCCCTCCCCTGGCTATGCGTTTAGATTTTTCATGCCTCCTTTACAAACCAAGATTATTAGAATACTATTAGGAGGATCAAACACAATTCTTGTTGCCAGATTTCATTGACATTACAGGTATGAAGTCTATCAATATACAGTACCGCTTAATACAATACTTGTTGAGGCCATATCCATCTATACATTTTAGTGTTATTCCACTTTAAAAAAGTCGATTTATATCAATACTTATCAACATACGATATAACGATAGAATTTATTGCAACTTGTCCATGTCGTATTCATCTACAAATAAAGTGTCTATTACCGTACTTTTAAAAATCTATTTATATCAATACCTATCAACGTATGTACGTGTGCATATTATATATACAAAACTATATACATCAACATAAATGTCATATCATCTACAGTCATTAGTGTTATTTCACTTTTAATATTAGTAAATCCAAAGGCAAAATACTGAAATAATAACAATGCTGTGGTCTCAATGGAAATACAAAAAAAGAAGCGAAAAGCTAAATCAAAACGATAAAGTAAGACAGCCAGAAAAGTTAGCAGAGTTTTCGGGCAACACTAGCCCTTCATCAGTGCAAGTGAGGGTACTTGTACAAGATAGTGTTATTTAACGTTTAGTCGATTTATATCAATACACTCATCAACATATGTACGTGCAATTCACGTCTACAATCAATAGTGTTAATTCCTCTTTTAAAAGTCGATTTATATCAATATACTCATCAACATATGTACGTGTCCACGTCATATTCATCTATAAATATTAGTGTTATTTCACTTTTAAAAGTCGATTTATATCAATATACTCATCAACATATGTACGTGTCCACGTCATATTCATCTACAAATATTAGTGTTATTTCACTTTTCAAAGTCGATTTATATAAATATACTACTCATCAACATTATGTACGTGCAATTCACGTCATATTTATCTACAATCATTTGTGTTAATTCCACTTTTAAATGTCAATTTATATCAATTACTTATGAACATATGTACGTGTCCGCGTCATTC
>NC_092678.1:17422913-17439164 GCF_964355755.1 Antedon mediterranea
TACTTTCAAATCTTCACTTTGGGAAAAATATATCAAGTCAAGTCAAGTATCATTTATATTACATATATTATATATAAATCCAAAGGCAAATTACTGAAAAAAATGACAATGCTGTGGGTATCAGTGGCTGGATCTCAATGGAGATACAAAAATAAAAAGCGAAAAGCTAAATCAAAACGATAAAGTAAACAATACAGCCTTGTATTGCGAGCGCACAAGTTAAAGTACCTAGGCCAGCAATAAATATCATGACGAATTTATAAATTGAATTATTGTTGTAGTACTTTAATAAAACATTTTTTATATTTCTTATATTTTTACATATATTATATATATATATATATATATATAATATTTTATATTATTATTTATATTATATATACCTAACTTGTTATTATATATATATATATATATATATATATATATATATATATATATATATATATATATATATATAATATTTTATATTATTATTTATATAATATATACCTAACTTTTTCTTACCTTCATCCGCCTTTTTCTTTTTAATTTTCATATGTGTTACTATGTTGTATTCACTGAACCACCACTTTGTAAATCAGTAAATTTGAATTGAAAGTATATTTCAGTTTAAAGAAAGAACAAATAAATAAATGTCAAATATCAATCATCAGGACATAAGGACATAATATATACAAAAAAAAATATTAGAATATAAAATAAATAAATCCAAATAATAATGGTACAGTTTCGACTCTTTAACACATAATGATATTATTATTAATAAAGCGTATTATTACTATTATTAGAATTGAATGATGACGATTACATTGAACTGCTCACCGATGTGTCTACTTGGTGGAAGAAACGTGGAAACATTCACATGCTGAGAGTGTTACTTAGCGAGTTCACGAATCGTGATACAACCATTACTTTGAAAAAAATAGAGAGTGAAAGTACACCATATCATCTGCTTGGTCTACTTGAGGGTCCTGGACTTCTCAAACCGGCAGACATTGGTATCCTCATTGAAGCTACTAATATATGCGGACTTCAGGGAGTTCAAGACGTGATTGCAAAAATTGTAAAATTACCGAACTTCAAATGCATTCCATTCAAACATTTTTCTGAGCATCGAAGAAAATTGATAGCGTTTGGTCAGCAATTGAATACAGAGAACATGGTAACTATTGGCCGCCTTAAAGGCATTAAGCAGGTCAACAAAGACACAGATCCGTTTTGGTTAATCTTGAAACTGGAAATGAAAGGCACACTTGCAGAAGGAGAAAAGATGGAGAAATTCATTACACTGCTTACAGATAGAAAGATGACGAAAGAAGTGGATGCATTGACAACACTAAAAGGTGAAACAAAGCAGTATAAGCCCATTCATAAATTCAGCAGAAATGTGTTTGTAGTAGAATGGTTTGAGGGAATTGAAAACAATTATGATAAAAGGTTATTATGATGTTATATTTATCAGCATGGATATTGTAACTACTGTACTAAAATACTTTCTTTATAGGTGAACAATCAAGAAGTGAAGCTGGACCATCAAGTAATACAGAAAGTATGTTTTTTATTTTTTTTTTCACTTTAACAAAAGGTGAAAATTGTGTTACAAATTCACTTTGAGTATTGTACTTATTTAATAGCATTTGTATACGTTTTATCGATCTAATAGGGTCACAAACTGAATTTTATGTAAAAATAAATACTATATTGGCCTATAATGTTTTTGTCTTTAAACGGTATAGATGAGAAAAATAAGTTGTTTCTAATAATTTAAGTGGCCTGCCATGCATACCAGCATGTATCGCATGCAAATTTATATTTTTGAACCTAATCTATAATTGTAAAGCATTTTACTGTATAGCAGTCAAATAATTATGTTTGGAACTGAAGTTTAATGAGGTGCAGTTAAGATATATGTTCTGATGTGGTATTTTAGTGAATGATTTCAATGCCATTTTGCAAATTGTATTACAGTTTGGTTCTATAAAGTTACCAAAAAGTAACAAAAAAATTGAAAAATATATAAAATAACAAGTTAAATCTTAATATTTTATGTTGTTGATTAGTTCTCTTTAGAAGTTTAAATAAAATGTTATAGTAATAGTATTCATCATCATGGATATTTTAATTACTTTTCTAAAATACTTTTTTTATAGGTAAATGATCAAGAAGTGAAGCTGGACCATCAAGCAATGCAGAAAGTATGTTTTATTTCAATAGAGTTAGAGTCCTAATATTCTACTTATTTAGACTTTTATTGCAGAATTGTGTAATTTCTTGTTTACATTAATATTTTTTAATTGTGAGTTGCAGTTCTTATTTGATAGTATTGAGGCATTTTCTAGACTATTTACAGTATGGTATATATGTAATTCATGGGCGAAAATACCAGGAGTGGATTGCAGTAAGGTCTTAAGCCTGGTCTTAGACTTAAGCCCAAGATGAAACCCTTAGCAACGATGGTCTTAGATTAAAAATAATTGCAATATGAAGTCTAAGCCTAAGACTATCAACGATATGATCTTAGATTCTGTGCCTCCATGCGTGCCTAGCGGCGCGATGCGAGCATGCAGCCGCACGATGCGAGCGCACAGGTTAAAGTACCTAGGCCAGCAATAAATATCATGGCGAATTTATAAATTGAATTATTGTTATAGTAATTTAATAAAAAACAATTTTTCTATTTCTTTTATTTTTCAAATTTATCATAGATTTATATATATATATAACCAAAAACATAGAAATTTGTATTTACTTTGTTGTAGAATTATCAGCCAGCAACAACAACAGTATCTGAATGGTGTGATGAACATTCCCAAAGAAATCTAAACAAAATGTAAATGGCAATCGGCGAGCAGGAAGACAAGATGAAAGAATTCATTAAGAAACTTGATGAAAAGAAAATAATTAATGAAGTTAATGAATTGACGAGTTTAGATAATTGATATTTCCATTCCAATTTTTTACTACTCCACTCCCAAAGACTTTTAATAAGACTTTGTGTATGTAAAGCATCATGTGTACATGATTGTCTTATGAAACTTTGAGGGTCCCTAATGATCAGCAATTGCTAGACGGATCATCATCATTAAATATGGTTAAAAAGTGGCATAACGGCTATGAGCGCTCACTGGCTAAACCCAGGGGCCCCAGAGCTTATGGGGCTCCTTAACAGTGCCTTGGGGGAAAACGGGCATTCAAATATGTCGAAAAAGGCTAAAAATGTCTAAGGCCTACAGCGTTGGAGGGCCACTTATGTTTCCTAAACCAGGGACCTTCTGCGTTATGCTTTGCTACTGCTTGCCAGGCTTTGCTATTGCTTACATGGAGAGCCTCTCTCTCTGAACAGAAGTTTAACATACATAACCATATCAATGCCCCCACCCCCACCCGATAATGGTATAGTCCATCCAACATCGCACACTAATGAGACATACCTACATCAGATTGTCTTCATTTGTTTTAACACTGTTTTGTGTGTACGTCAACAAGAAACGAACTGAAAAAGTGGAAAACACAAAGATAACGAAGCGAAGTGTCATACTCTTTTATCACACTAGTGAAATATGTGAATTTGTACAGGCTTTGCTATCAGTGATTCGTTGAAAATCGATATTTTAGGGTGTTCCCTAAAATAGAAAATAAGAGATACGTTTTAAACCGCTATTCTAGGTTAGGAGAAGACTAACTAGAATAGAAACCGATACATTCTAAGAATTCCTAAGTTAAACTACTAAGAAAACAAAGATAATAAAGCTAAGTGTCGTACTCTGTTATCACGCTAGTGAAATACGTGAATTAGTACAGACTTTGCTATCAGTGATTCATTGAAAATCGATATTTTAGGTTGTTCCCTAAATAGAAAGAAAGAGATACGTCTCAATCCGTTATTCTAGGCTAGAAAAAGATTAGAATAGAAACCGATACGTTTCTAAAACTCCTGAGTGGAACTACTAAGAAAACAAATACAACAAAGCGTCAAACTCTGTTATCACGCTAGTGAAACACGGGAATTAGTATAGGCTTTGCTATCAGTGATTCGTTGAAAATCGATATTCTAGGATGTTCCCTGAAATATAAAATAAAATATACGTTTCAAGCCGTTATTCTAGGCTAGAAGACGACTAACTAGAATAGAAACCGATACGTTCTTAGAATTTCTAAGTGGAAATACTAAGAAAACAAAGATAACAAAGCTAAGTTTCGTACTCTGTTATCACGCTAGTGAAATACGTGAATTAGTACAGGCTTTGCGATCAAGGATTTGTGGTTTCGTGAATATGCTGGATCAACTTCAGTATTGAATTATCTTATGGCGGGATCTGTCCACTTATTTGTATAAAGTTATTTATAAGGAAAGTTGGCTCTGTTTTTTTTATAAAGAGAGCCAGTTGAAATATAATGCCCTATCATTGGGGGGAGGGGTGGTGGTGTGGTATTTTTTAGAATTGGTTCAACCATTGGTATGTGATTATTTTGTGAGAAAACATCGCTGAATCATTTATATTTAGTTATAATAAGGCAAATTGCGTATTATAGATTACATTATGAATCAAACATTTACACTCTACTGATTGGTTGAAAGTTTCACATGATTAAATATATTTGAGATTATTGTTTAACAAATAGTAAATACTATTATATAAATGAAGTCATATGACTACTAATGCACATTCAGCTTTTTTTTGTAATTGAAAACCAACCAGTAGAGTGCGCCATTTGTTTTGCTTAGCTGCAAAAATCCGAGCACCACATTCTTTACACAGCAAAATTCTGATTCTTGTTTTAAGAAAAAAAAAACTTGTTTCAAGCAAAATATTTCTTGAAACAAGTAAATTTTGACTTGTCCGTATTTCAATACTTTTTGGCTTACCAAGAATCGTAAAATTCTTAACAAGAATCACACAAATTCTTATCAAGAAAATTATTCTTACCAAGAAATAATACTTTAAGAACAATATTCTTACCAAGAATTTAATTGCTTTTTTCATTCTTGTTTTAAGCAGTATCTGCCTTAAAATAAGTAACAATTTATCGATTTTTTAAAATAGAATTCTTGTTTCAAGCAATATTTTTCTTAAAATAAGTAAGAATATTCCGATTTATATTTTTAGTTTTCTTGTTTCAAGCAATATATTTCTTAAAATAAGTAAGAATATTCCGATTTGTATTTTATAGAATTCTTGTTTCAAGCAATATATTTCTTAAAATAAGTAAGAATATTCCGATTTGTATTTTTTTGAATTCTTGTTTCAAGCAAGATATTTCTTAAAATAAGTAAGAATATTCCGATTTGTATTTTATAGAATTCTTGTTTCAAGCAATATATTTCTTAAAATAAGTAAGAATATTCCGATTTGTATTTTTTTTAATTCTTGTTTCAAGCAAGATATTTCTTAAAATAAGTAAGAATATTCCGATTTGTATTTTTTGAATTCTTGTTTCAAGCAATATTTTTCTTAAAATAAGTAAGAATATTCCGATTTGTATTTTTTGAATTCTTGTTTCAAGCAATTTTTTTCTTAAAATAAGTAAGAATATTCCGATTTGTATTTTTTGAATTCTTGTTTCAAGCAAAATATTTCTTAAAATAAGTAAGAATATTCCGATTTTTATTTGTAGAATTCTTGTTTCAAGCAATATTTTTCTTAAAATAAGTAAGAATATTCCGATTTGTATTTTTTAGAATTCTTGTTTTAAGCAATATTTTTCTTAAAATAAGTAAGAATATTCCGATTTTTAATTTTAATATTCTTGTTTCAAGCAATATATTTCTTAAAATAAGTAAGAATATTCCGATTTGTATTTTTTGAATTCTTGTTTCAAGCAATATTTTTCTTAAAATAAGTAAGAATATTCCGATTTGTATTTTTTGAATTCTTGTTTCAAGCAATATTTTTCTTAAAATAAGTAAGAATATTCCGATTTGTATTTTTTGAATTCTTGTTTCAAGCAATATATTTCTTAAAATAAGTAAGAATATTCCGATTTTTATTTGTAGAATTCTTGTTTCAAGCAATATTTTTCTTAAAATAAGTAAGAATATTCCGGTTTGTATTTTTTAGAATTCTTGTTTTAAGCAATATTTTTCTTAAAATAAGTAAGAATATTCCGATTTATATTTTTAGTTTTCTTGTTTCAAGCAATATATTTCTTAAAATAAGTAAGAATATTCCGATTTTTATTTGTAGAATTCTTGTTTCAAGCAAAACTTTTTTTAAAATAAGTAAACAAGAAGTCTATCAAATAAAAACCAGTAAATGTTTACTTATTTTAAGAAAAGTATTGCTTGAAACAAGAATTCTATCAAATTAAAATTCGTAAATTCTTACTTATATTGGGAAAAAAATTGCTTGAAACAAGAATTCTAAATCACTAAAAATTTATTTTAAGAACGATAAATGAATACTCATTTTAAGTAATATTTTACTTAAACAAATAAATTCAAGAATGTTATAAAACATAATATTAACAATACTGCTATTTTCATTAAGAACTACAATTTACATGACATTAGGTACAATAATATATACAACTTCTTTAAAACAAACTTGTTTTTATTAATAATAAAATGCCATCAAAAGAAAACTTAAAAACATTAAAATGGTAAAATACAAATTTCGTAAAATTCTTCTCCCGCACCTGGGCTTTAAACTATTAGGTGTCTTTAAATTTATTAATGTATACTAATGATGATTCAACAGCCTTTGTCAAGTGTACAGGTGTGTTTTCATCACAAATCACTAACTGTTAAAGGATAGTGAGGCCTACTTCTTTTCATTTTGGATAATCGAAATCCAGAAGGTAAAAAGTGGAGAGGAGAGTAACTAGAGCCTCATCTAATTTTGCTTTCTTTGTAGTTAGAATTGTTTGCTAAACTTTAATGTAGGCCATTTCTGTGTCCAAAAGCAATACCGGCATATTACCTGATCGGCGTGAAGACCAGGATTCTGGATCTTTATTCATGTTCCTAAAAATGAAAAGAGATTAATATAGTTTTAGTTATTACTGTATTTAAAATATGTGTAACATCATCAACTAATTGGGTACGGTGTGGTTTTAGAGTCCTATATCTGGGGCGGTAAACACAAAAACATGACGCAATATTAGAACGGTGGTAAGAATAATTTTACATTATAAGACATAAGGGTGGGTGGAATATGCATTTGAACTTTTTAATCACAAACTTTGCCCTGTTTATACCGATCCCAAAGACAGGCCTGGCTGTATCTATTATTTTTAGTTAAATTATTAGGGTCTAAATTTATTTTTAATATTACTATTTAGGCAAAACGGTGCTCAATCCTGATTGATGTTTTTATTCTGTATCAATGTTTATAATAACAATCATACAATTAAATGTAAATTTTGTTTAATTGTTTGATTTTAATAAATTATTGTAAACATAGTATATACCTCGAATTTTAAGCTAAGATAAATTTGATTTTAAAAAAACACTTTAAGATAATAATGTTACTTGTATTTTAAATTTTAAAAAACACTAAATACCTTCAAGGTCGGCAGACTTTTTTTGATGAGTTTTTCCCAACAAATATGTTTGACAGATTTGACAACATATGGGTTATCTTTGAACCTAACCAAAAATAACAAATTGAAAACATTATATTATATAAATTTATTTAAATGAGTGGAATAATGTATGGACATAAACTTGATATACTGTAGCTCAAATTTTTAATAATGTAGCCTACAGTTTTGTAGGTGGTCAATGTAAAAGGAAGGGGAAAGGGTGGGCTGGCCAGGAGATCATTAATATGTCAAAAATTAATATTCATAAGTCATTTATTTAATTTTAGTTGTCAAAGGGAGGAGTGCATGACACTAGCTTGAGTCGAACCAAGCTGTTAAAAATACGTACACAATATGTACACGTATTTTCCTCACTACCATTGGTCCATTATAAAAATATTTATGAATAGATAAAAGTACAAAAACATACACTGTACTTACCAGATGGAGGACTGGTGTTTCTCTTTAAAATACCAAAATAAACTATATTATTCTCTTCTTTGGAAAAATTTGCTAAGCACTTTTTTAAAAAGCTTTCTTTTGTATTTCATTCCTCTTTGCCTAGTAATAATTAGTATCCTTCGAACTTCTTCAATTACCTAACAAATAATTTAAGATAAAAAAAGAAATTTAATATAACAATTTTAGTTATGCAGTACGTATGTTTTTTGTTTGTTTTTTTAGTATGTTTTTTTTAAAAATTTAGAGTTAAAAACATTAAGTTTCAATATCGATGTGATCACTTCGGGGATTACTTAGTGTGTACAATTAATTAAATATAAAGAAGTGTTTTTAAATGTCATTATATTTCTCATTGGAATATGTGTATATAATATAATCCTTCGTAGATATTTCATGGCTACATTGCAAAATATTACTGTTACATTATAATTGTATTATCTATTATTAGGCCTTCCTTATACCTAGCTGAAATAGGTCCGACAATATTTGTCCCCTCTGTCAATGTCTGAACTAAAATGCTAAGCTAAACCTATACACCTGTCCGTCAGTACAGGCATAGTAGGCTAGCCTAGACCTACTAGTTCCAGGCCTACAGTATTACTAAATAGGAAGGAGCCTAGGCTAGGCCTAGACTGCTGGTAGATTAAAATATAATTATTAGGCCTACGAACCTGTTAAAATGTTGGCCACTTCTTCATCTATTTCTCGGATCTTCAACAAAGCGTCTTCCTTCGACATTATATTAGACTAATCTTACTAGGCCTATTGAAGCATTTAATATATAAATTGCGATGAAAGGTGTCTTTTACAGTACTTACAAACTCTAGATTTTGAATGATTACTTTAAAAAACCGTTGGCCATGATCCCGCCGGGAGCTAGGTCATCGACCACACACAGTGTTGTTTTTCAACTATTATCGCTGGCCTTTTACCCAGAATGTATAAGGTCATTATACTGCTTAACGTTAAAGCATGGAGGTATAAACCTCCATGGTGGTTAAAGCAAATCTATAAAACGTCTGGACCAACAGTAATACGACAGACAATAATAATGACACATGTTTGTTGCAGTCCGAAAAAAAGCGATAAGTTGGTGCCAGTAAACTGAAGTAGGTACAGTATTTGCTACCCTATTTGCTAAGGCATTATAATTCAATTCATGGAAATACTCCGAATTTTCGAGTAACATGTGGAATTGGTGGTTCGCTGCCCGGCAAGCTTTGGAATTTACAATTCGTTTTACAAGAATGTCATAAGACGCCATTTTAAGGACGAGTATAACAATCGGCAACCTCCTGCAGTTGACGATGGAAACATCAGTATATAAGTATGCCTGGAGAAAACGAGGATGCCAATTGAGGATGAAGTAGAACTAGGCCTAGACTAGGCGACTGACGAAGTTAATGAAGAAAAAAACTATTATAACGGGGATGATTTATCAACTGACGATAGTAGTAGTGATAATTCTAGTATTGTTATACTGTTAATGATTGTTTAATATTAATTATCTTGTTGATGCTCAGCAAGAAGGCCTACTAACTAGAGGATGAACAAGCAGATAATAGTATAAAAAATGCTGATTTCTTTCTACTAAAATTAAAGGAGAGAAACAAGATTCCACAGGTAAGCCATTTTGCTTTAAAATTACAACAATTATGCATTTTAAACTATTTTTTATTAGAGAAATACGTCTATTTCCTAGGCCTTGCTGGTACTGTTATTATACAGGACTATTAGCTATAGTAACTATAGGACTTGGGTACTAGGCCTAGGCCTAGGCATTATACACTCTAAGTTTATGTTGCATTTTTTTGTGACCAATTTCATTGTTACAAATAACATTTTTTTTGTTAGGCTGCATAGCTCCCCAACTAAAGCACAACTTAGTTTTTAAACATATTAAAACTTGAATATAAAAAATATTAAATCAATATTATTTTCTTTAGGTTGCAGTGCAATCGATTATTCAAAGCACAAACAGTTTGATTACCCAGATTCTTTCATCAGTTGAAACTGAAGTGCTAACTGCTCTACCGTTGTGTGAATATAAGGATGACAATCTATTTTAAGTAAAACATTTCTCAAAATAAGTATTTTTCAGAATATTAAAATAGAATTGACTTCAATTCAAGCAAAAATAGTCTTGATAGGATATAGTATGATATTGACTTCTTATCTTAAGTAAAACATTTCTCAAAATAAGTATTTTTTAAAATATTGCGAATCTCAATTTAAGCAAAAATAGTCTTGATAAGATAGTATGATATTGACTTCTTATTTTAAGTAAAACATTTCTCAAAATAAGTATTTTAAAGAATATTGCGAATCTTGATTCAAGTAAAAATAGTCTTGATAAGATAGTACAGTATGATATTGACTTCTTATTTTAAGTAAAACATTTCTCAAAATCAGAATATTGCGAATCTGAATTCAAGCAAAAATAGTCTTGATAGGATAGTATGATATTGACTTCTTATTTTAAGTAAAACATTTTTCAAAATAAGTATTTTTTAAAATATTGCGAATCTCAATTTAAGCAAAAATAGTCTTGATAAGATAGTATGATATTGACTTCTTATTTTAAGTAAAACATTTCTCGAAATAAGTATTTTTAAGAATATTGCGAATCTTGATTCAAGTAAAAATAGTCTTGATAAGATAGTATGATATTGACTTCTTATTTTAAGTAAAACATTTCTCAAAATAAGTATTTTTAAAAATATTGCGAATCTCAATTTAAGCAAAAATAGTCTTGATAAGATAGTATGATATTGACTTCTTATTTTAAGTAAAACATTTCTCAAAATAAGTATTTTTAAGAATATTGCGAAACCTAATTTAAGAAACTTTGTCTTACCTAGAAAAATATTTATTGTTTTAAGTAATTTTTAGAATTCATCAATCTTGATTTAAGAAAAATTATTCTTGATAGGGATAAATATAATATTGATTTCTTATTTTAAGTAAAATACTTTTCAAATTAAGTATTTTCAAATCTTGTTTTAAGCAAAACTATTCTTAATAAGAAGAGAATGATATTGACTTCTTATTTTAAGTAAAATATTTCTTGTAATAAGCATTTTCAAGAATATTGCGAATCTTGATTCAAGTAAAAATAATCTTGATAAGGGTAGTGTGAAATTGACTTCTTATTTTAAGTAAAATATTTCTCAAAACAAGTATTTTCAAGACTATTGCGAAACCTAATTTAAGAAACTTTGTCTTACCTAGAAAAATATTGATTGTTTTAAGTAATTTTTATAATTCATCAATCTTGATTTAAGAAAAATTATTCTTGATAGGGATAAATATAATATAGATTTCTTATTTTAAGTAAAATACTTTTCAAATTAAGTATTTTCAAATCTTGTTTTAAGCAAAACTATTCTTAATAAGAAGAGAATGATATTGACTTCTTATTTTAAGTAAAATATTTCTTGTAATAAGCATTTTCAAGAATATTGCAAAACTTAATTTAAGAAAATGTGTCTTTTCTAGAAAATTATTTCTTGTTTTAAGTAATTTTAAATCTTGACAAGAAAAAAAATACTTATTTTAAGAATTTTTTCTTAAAACAAGATTTTTTTTTCTTGCTTAGAATTTCAAATTTTGCTGTGTAACTAGAGCCTTATTTTGACATTCGATTCAAGGTTGAAGTGACGAATAAATTGAATACAAATTTACTTTAGAACAGTAGGTGTGTTTAAATGTGTGATTCATAATATAAAAACAAATATACATTGGTTGCCTACTTATTTATATTGTAGATGTATGTATCAAGATTTACTTGTCAGTATGTTTATCTTGGGTCATAGTTTGTGGAACCAAAGTACACTCAACTGCTCTACATGTTACAATAGATATATATATATATATTTGTATTTTACATATTTGATTTTGTTTATTATGTAACACAGGTTACTTTCCTTCTATTATCTCAAGTCTTATTTTTGTATTTACCTTTATGTTAATTTAATGTTTTTTTTTTGTATATTTGTAAATTTGATTGGCTATAAATAAATAAGAATAACAAAGTTATATTTTTGTAAATAAAAGTGAAAAAATGAATACATTTTGATTATGTTTTATCACGGTTTTGTATGAAATATCATTATATAACTAAAACACAATAAATTGTATGCAATAATGGAAGCTAAGAAATTAATTGATAGTTTTACAGTTATAAAAAATTAATTATTAAATATTAATAAAATACAGTTGAACCTCTTGTAAACGGCCACGGCCACTTATTTTTACTACAAATTAGATTTTTTGTATGGTAAATTACCTCCACTAAGCGGACACCCAAAACATTTGTATTGAATTTTGACAACCAAAATACACTTTTGATACTTATTGTGCTTTATTTAGAAGCGGTTTTAAAAACATTTCCGTGAAGAACATTCCTGTGGTTTTTAGAGGAGATGAGAAAACTACACTGATTATATATACTAGATGGCACGCTCGCTTCGCTCGCGTACCATCTAGGTCGTGCCCACAGATGGTTCTCGAATACACAGTATTTCCAGCGAGAAAAAAATGGAGATTTCAAATGTACGTACCGCAGGACTATAATACATTGTCGTTTACAGAAACGAATAAATATACACAATGATTTATGTAGTCAACCAAAATTAGCACCCTGGGAATTACTTCCGAGAGAGAAACAAAATGAGTCAAATTTTTTTATTTGGACTCATTTAAACAAACCCAATTTGTGTTTTGTATGTAACATTAAGGGTTGAGGGATGGGGGAAGAAGATAGGTACAAAGAGGAAACATTTTAAAATATATTCTTATCCACTCAGTAACGAAATATTGTTTTTAATGTTTTATAGGCCTATAAATAATATACCACTAAATACAGTAAAACATTTACGATTTAATACGGTACTTTGTTAAAACTCTCACTGTCATAGTCGATTGAAATAGTAAAGTACATGTAACGATACACCACTACGACGTTTATATATTTTTAAATTATTAATTAATACAAACGTTGAGAAGCAACTGTCAGTAATAACGTTTATTTATTTGTATATTATATGTTTATAATCTAACAGTAGGGCCTACCCACACTCACAGTAATAAAGTTTATTTGTATATATTTTTATATTACATCTAACAGTACCAACACTCACAGTAAGAAATTTGCGATTCAAATTGCTATCAAAAGTGGTTAATACCTTAACAGTATTGTACAGCATTGCAATACTATTTATGTTTATTCTCCAAGGGGGCCCATAAATCTAAATCTATACCTTTATGGTTAAACCAAATAATTTGGAATGTTTATTTGTATATTATATGTTTATAATCTAACAGTAGGGCCTACCCACACTCACAGTAATAAAGTTTATTTGTATATATTTTTATATTACATCTAACAGTACCAACACTCACAGTAAGAAATTTGCGATTCAAATTGCGATCAAAAGTGGTTTTAACCATTAAAATACCTTAACAGTATTGTACAGCCAGGGAACTCCCTGGTACAGCATTGCAATACTATTTATGTTTATTCTCCAAGGGGGCCCATAAATCTAAATCTATACCTGTATGGTTAAACCAAATAATTTGGAATGTTCCATTCATCACAAATCAATACATTTGTAAAAACGTATATTAAATGTATCAAAATAGTATTTTTTAAAGAAAATCGGCCTGTCTTCAACATTATGATGCTGTACTCGAACTGTTCAACCGGTTTTCAGCTATTAAAAACAATTATCGTAGGAGGAGATAGGAAAATGCGAAGCCTCCTCGCATTTTTGTGGCGGGTATTTTTCAAGATGGACATCCATTAGACAGTGTATACCACGATCGGAAAACACCCCTATTTGGGGCAAATCGTTGAACCTAAATTCGTTTTAATCGTCAATAACTAATTATCTAACTTAATTTAATTAGTAAACAGGGTTACATCAGGTGGTTAAAATCAGTACCGAAAGTACGAACCAACTTTATATACCATCGAGTAAAAATTCTAGAAGTAAGGCGCGATTTACCGAATTTTGCCCTTACGTAAATTTATATATAGATTACATCGATTGTATAAACTCATTTACAAGATATATTATGGAAATATTGAGGCCACTTGTTATCATTATGAAAACTCACAAATAATCACATCTGATAACGTATGACAATATTGACAATGATTGGTTGAGATAATGTATATTTACAGTGTTTTTTTTTTAATTGTCATTAATTCTTCTTTTATATCTAATATATTTCATAATTTAATAGATATGCTTGAATTCTCTGCTTATCAACTTTTACATCTATTTATGCGAGTTGACATTTATTTATCAAGCATAGAAGGATGCAAAATACAAAACAGATAAACAAACATTGGAATTGGGCACAACTAGAAGATACATCATCTTATTGAAGCTACTATTAATATATTTCAAATCATTGGTGGAGCTGTTGAAAATAACTTTATAAAGTTATAATTATTTGCAATTACTTTGCAATTAATCTAATAATCATTGATGCATTCACTCTCCTGACACTAAGACAAACTCTTACATGTACACTCTTAAACCTACGAAAGCCTATTAGGGCCAACAATAAAAATAATATTGCTTTCACAAATTCGAAATAACGAATTATTAATTCGTTTTCTTGAATTATTAATTCGTTATTTCGAATTTATTTAAGTAATTTGAAATTTCGAATTATTAATTTGAATTTTCAAATTAGTAATTCGTTATTTCGAATTAAATAATTCGACCTCTGCCCTTTCTAATGACATCCAAACCATCCCGGATTACATTAGCTCATAGGGTGCTAATGCAATCTGGTCATCATGCGTCCTGAAAACATTTGGATTAGATTATATTTCAATCGTAGCTTAAATTATCAAGATATTATTGAAATGTTAGCAGAAGATCATGATATTTTGATAAGTAAACGGACATTAAAGCGAAGGCTGAAAAAATGTGCCTTAGTCGAAGAAAACGGCATTCTGACGAACTGGAAGCCAATTACAGACGTCAGGGATGCTACATGGGTACAGGTGGATGCACATTCGTTGCACACAAAATGGGTTAAACATAGATAAAGAGACGGTCAAATAATTTAAACCTTCTTGACCCAGAGGGTGTCGAAGCAAGGAGACGACGACTACACGTCACAGAAGAAAAAAATTAGGTACCCCCAAACAGGGCTCGAAACGAAACGATACAATACCGTATTTCCTTACAGTTATATAATATAGCCCTTCGAGAGAGAAACAAGGTTGTGTGTATTCACGAACAAACTTTACCTTGAAGAACTATACCGCTATACCCTATTTGTAATTCCTTGTACCAAAACGAAAGTATGCTAATAAGAGCGATGAAAGGGTAAATGGTAGACGAAAAAAGTATACATTTTTTATTTCATAATGTTTAACATTTTTATTTGTATGCATTTTAGATAAAAAGACCAAGACATCCCTTGGAGACTTCCTAACATTTGTTACTGGTGCTGACTCAATTCCCCCTCTTTGTTTTAGCAACCAGATACATATACATGTTTTTAGTAAGGAGCGAAAGATGAGAGGTTACCCGACAGCCAGTACATGTGGGTTGGATTTACACCTCCACCGTGGATATGACGATCCATTGGAATTCACAACTCTAATGGAAGAAGCCATCATAAATGGCAAGGGTTTAGAAAACTTTAAAGATGTATTGTCCCACAAAATCATGAAGAATAAAAGATTTTTTAAATCGGACTTTGAATAGGCAATTTTGCAGTTTTAATGAAGTTGTTTTCATAAGTCAAAAAACGAGAAAAAATATTATTTCACCTTTAGAAAGACAAAACAGTTAAACAGTTAAATTACCCCAAATTAGGTTAATATTTTTTTTTCAGACCCATTTTTTTGTGAAAGTGAATAACTATTATGTGACATTAAAATAACATATTCAACAAAACAATTAAAAAAATATTGTTTTCAGGGGGACAATATATCTCTAAATTCTTATCAAGTTTTAGTAGCCAACAGTTTTGTAATTGTTTCAGAAATAAAATACTGTTATTAAAGTTTCAATAAACAAAATGTTGTTGTTAAATTACATCTGTTTTACTGTATTGTACAGCTACATAACACAGTTCTGTCTGATCATCACCAACTGAACATAATACTATAAATATAATTGTTTATATTGTATTCAGTACATGTGTTCGTTGCAATTGTTCTAACTTTGTATTGAAAATAATATCACAGCGACAATTAATTAATAACAAAACCGATTTATAAAATGATAATGT